>NW_024507768.1:261359-306438 GCF_017590055.1 Onychostruthus taczanowskii | reverse complement strand
CGCCGCCCCCCCGGCAGCATGAGCCTGGGCGCGGGGGCCCAGCCGGGGCTCGCTCAGCAGCGCGGAGCCGGCGGACGCGCCGCGGGGCCGTGACGGGCAGTGCCCCGAGGGGAGCGCGGGCAGGACCCCCTTCCCCGGTCATTTCTCCGTCTGGACCCCGCCCCGGAGAGATATGCTCAGCCCAAACCGCCTGGAAGCGTCTCCTGGGATTGCCGTGGCCCCCGGGCGTGCGGAGTGCGGAGCCTTCCCTCGGACGGCGGGCGCGGCCCCCCGGCTTTGCCTTCCCCTCGTCCTGCTGCTGCTCGCCCTGACGCCCCGCGCCGACTCCTCGTGGTGGTGAGTGAGGCCCCGCGACGGCGCCGCCGCCCCGACGGGGCCCGGGCCGGGCGGGAGCTGCGCGGGGCGCGGCCGAGGGACCGGGATGGAGATGGGGATGAGAACGGGAACGGGGACAGCGGGGACGTGGATGGGGACGGGGAATACCGACTAGGGGACGGGGCAGCGCCCGACGTGCGGCCGCGGGAGCCGGCGGGACCGGCCGGGCTGTGCGGGCTCCCCGCGGCTCCACCTGCGCGGCCCCGGCCGGACCGGGCTCCCAGAGCCGAGCGGCGGAGGCGGAACCGCCCCGGGCCGGTACCGAGCCTTCCCCGCGCCCCGAAAATGCCGCCGGGGCTCCTTAGGGACGGGACTTGCCGCGGGGAGCTCCGGTTCTGGCGGGGAGCAGAAGCCCCTGCGCTGTGACACCGCTGACAGCCTTCCCTCCCTGGCCAGGAGCAGGACGAGCCCCCGGCGCGGTTTGGGCCGGGGAAGGGCAGCGGCTCGGGTCCCCGATCCACCGCCGGAGCTCCCGTCCCTACGGGCTGCCGTGCTGCCCGCGCAGTTATTTACTTTGCTCCTGGAGGCGAAGAAAGTTGATGTCCCCCTTCCTTTAGATTAGACGAGGCTTTGTAAGAGACAGAAATGACGCCATAACAAAAACCTTGTGGAAATTAGTCCCGTCCTGCCCCGGTTCGTGTAACAATGAAAATTCATCTATGCAGAATGACAGTAATTAGGAAAACAAGGATCGAGAAGTTTTCCAAGTGACCCTGTGCTGTTTCAGTAGTTCAGCAACACTGGCGAAAAAAAAATAGTTGGCTGCAGTAAAGTTCTCAGTGTCCCCCACCCTATAAAAGTCCTCTCTAATCTTGTGGAAAACAGCGTTTTCCATGCCAATCTCATCATCATTAACAGATCACGGTGGATGAGGCAAAACTTAATCAAATTCAACCCATCTGCCACTGAAAGAAAACGGTAGTTTCTGGGAATTCTCAGCTACTGTGGAGCGCTCTGTAAGGGGCCGGGAGCATTTAATAGTCGTGCAGATAGCACAAGTATTCGCGGTGTTTGAGAGCACGTCTGGGCGTGTGGCAGCCCCGGCCGGGCTGGCATCCCTGGAAGAGCGATTCCAGGGTGAGAAGGGCTGGTGGGAAAGCGGTGGGGCCAGGAGGGAGCGGGAGCTCAGGGCACAGGCTGCTCGGGCAGCTGGCGGCAACCAAGCACAAAAGCAACTTCTTCAAGAGAGCAGAAAATGGTTTGGGGGACAAATGGCTGTTCACAGCCATGCCCAGAGGAGCTTTCCCGAAGCCTGGTCAGCTGAGGGGAGCTGGAATCACTGGGAGAGAAAATGAGTCACTGCTGGGGAGTCTCAGGTTGATACAAGCACTGACCTGGCTTCCAGCTCTGCCCCAGCCCAGCAGGGCAGGTGAAGGCAGGATTGCTTCTGTGGGCAAGGTGAGGTTGCTGAAATGTGAAAGTCTGAGGAAGGAAGGAAGGAAGGGACAGTGCAGAAGTTGGAGTATTTCCATTATCGCAGAGGCTGGAGGAAGAGAGTTCGTTAGAGCTGAGCAGTGGGCGCTTGGATAACACGGCTGGGAAAAAAAGGAGGAGTGGAGCAGCCACAGCATCATCTGCCCAGAGATGGGCACTTCTGGTAGCACACATGGATGCTGCCTGAAGGGTGAAAATTCCTTCTCCAGGAGGAATGAAAACCGCCCATTTCCCTTGCTGCAGCCCGCTTCTCCCCGGCGCGGCTCCGCCGCGGTCTGCCCTCGTTCCGAGCGCCCGCGGCTTCCCAGCAAGCGGGAGGAAAACCAGCCACGTTTAAAGCCTCGCTAGCTGTGGCTTGTTTGGAGGAAGCTAGATTTAGCTCCCACAGCAGTTTGTGTTCTCAGCTTGCAGGCTGATCCCCGGCTGGCAGCCCAGGGGAGCTGTGCTTGTCCGGGGCTGGGCAGCCCCACGGCCCCGGGGCAGCCCTTGGACATTTTTGCCAAGCATGTTGGTCCCAAGGACCTGAAATACATGACTTTTAAAACAAAAACCAGTTAGAAATGGAATATATTAAACTCTTAAGAGTCACACTTTCAATTGAGCCTTCTCTTCTGGAAAGCAGAACATTCCTAAGAAAAGCCTAAATTGAACTGAGCGCTGTTGTGCTGGACGTGTCAGTCCTGATGAAATAGCGTGTTTAGATGAAATTGTGTTTTACTGAAAATGGTTTCAACCAGCTGTGGTTTGGGAAAAAAGTTATTCAGTGATTTGCATAGGTTTCCAAGTACATCTTTAGCACCACTGATATTACAGTAAATACATTTGGTGATGCATCATCCTTCCTTATTTTAATTATTATTGCCAAATTCTTCTAGGGATTCACACACAATAAACTTGGGGAACTAGAGGAAATGCTTCTCATTTTCGGAGTCAACTTTTTAAGTAGTTTAATAGGAAAAATTGGGTCTCCTCTGATCACAGTACATGGAAAGGAAATATCAACCAAATGTTTCTTCTAAACAACTGCAAATTATTAATTTTCAGTGACGTCAGGCGTGGCCCAACCGCTCCACATAAACGCCAGGAATGGGTGAACTTTGGCACCCAAAAGAGCGGCTGTGGGTGTGTGTGTGTGTGCGTGTGCACGTGCTCAGGGCGCGGGCAGAGGGGACAGGTTGGGGACAGCGTGGTTTTGGCCTGGGTGGCTGTGGCCGGCTCGGTGACTCCCGGTGACAGCGGGGTGGCCTTGTGGCTGTGGGGAGCAGCACCCTCGCATAAACGCTGCCAGACTCCAAAGTGTTACTTAGCAACAGCAACCAGCTGAAACACAGACAGAAATTAAGGAGGAATGCGACGGGAAAATCCCTAAATCCCGTTTACACTTGCACGGGTGGGGAGAGCAGCGTGGCGCGGGGACGGCGGCTGGCAGGGCTGTGCCCCCGCCGCCAGAGCCCGTCAGGCCCCAAAAGCGGCCTCCGAAATTCCTTTGCAAAGATTGGGGAGATTAGACAAATGTTGCTTATAAACACAAACTGTGCAATAAACAAACTTGTTGTAAATAACTAAGTAGAGTTTACTCGCTGTTGAGAGCCCGGCGAGCCGTTCTGGTGTGGAAAGCCATTCTAAAATTAAAGGTTTGGTTAAAGAAAAATGTACACAAAGCCCTGCGTAGCCCCCTGCATCCCACCCTCACACATACCCACTCTCCTGGAACCCACACAGACCCCCCCAGCTCCCCAGCACACCAAATCCTTGTTAGCTAACTTGTTTATTGCTAACCACAGCCCTTGGAAACTACAAATATTTAATTTCATTTGGCATTGGAACAGATGGGAGGCATCAGGCTCCCAAAGAGATAAAACAAATCTGTGGAAGGAAGAGGATTGCAAGTTTGGGTGTGGGTTGGAGAGCGTGTGGGAGCCTGGCAACCACATGGGGCTACCCATGGAGCTGTGAGGATATGGGGGCTCCAAGAGAGCTGCTGCATCCCGGGCTGTGATGCACATATGGGGATTTTGAGGGATGACCAGTCCACAGTCAGGCAGCCATCATGGAGAGCTCCCTTCCCTGGCCAGGGAGGGAGGAGTGTGTGTATGGGCATGGAAAACACACCACGGGCAAATCATGAAGCAGGAGTGCCCCTCCGCGCCAGAGCAGCCCCTGGGCACGGCTCTGGCCAAGGGTTTGGCAAGGACACCCCACTGCAGATGGAGAAGGAGGCATTCCCACCAGGATGGGCCGTTGGCTGTGCTCCCACTGCTGTTCTTCCCCAGGATTCGCCGTGCGTTTCCACTGGGACACCAGCGCTGTCCGCGGTCCGGCCGCAGCGGATGGGCACCAGGAGTGATGGGAAAATGGAGTGGATACAGGATACAGCAGAGAGGCTCATTTAGGCAGGCATCATGCTAAGGTGTGTGGGAGGGGAAATAGCATAAATAGGAATGTTTGAAATCAAGCCAAGGGAAAGCCAGCTGCCTGGAGGAGCTCCTCAGCCCGCCGTGCGCCCCTCGGGGCGCGGTGCCGCTGCTCCCCGCCGTGCCAGTCTCAGACCCACAGCAGCCCCCGGGCTTTGCTCCTAGAGGGTCTGGGGGCTGTGTGGGGGCTCCGAGGGCTGTGTGTCCGTGGCTGTGATCCCATCCTGTGCCATGGAGCGTTGCCACCGGTGCTTCTGCTGCCGAGCAAGCAGCTCATCACCCTTTCAGTCTTGGCACTGCTGCAGGCACGGCACAGAATCACGGAATGACAGAATGGGTTGGAAAGGACTTTAAAGCATCTAATTCCAGCCCCTTTGCCATGGACAGGGACACGGGACAAAGTTCCAGGAGCAGAACTTGCCACCTCGGAGGGGCGAGGACGTGCGGCGCTCGGGACACGGAGATCTGTCAGTTTGTTGTTGCAGAGCACTTTGCATGGCAATAAAAGCACGAGGTCAGTGACCAGGAAGTCTTTATCCTGAGGCGCTCTGCAGCTCGGCTGTCCGGGCAGCCATGCTGTGAAAAATAAGTTTTAAAGTAATGTCAGGCTGATGGAGAATGAACCCCGTGGCCTCTGCAGCAGCCCTGGTGTTCTTGGGTTAGGGTGGATGGAACAGATGGGTTCTCTCAGTCACTCTGAGCAGTTATAATAATCCTAACTGTGCTGCTCAGTCCATTTGTCATTAGGGTCACTTTCACCTGTGGGAAATCTTTCTCAGAAAGAAATGCAGAAGGAAAAAATTCCTTCTGCTCTTCCAAACTCATTAGCTTTTGCTATTACCAAAAGTGATTTTCAGCAGTGCCATGAGGAGACGTGTGCTGGGCCAGAGCTCGTGGAAACAGCTTCTTCTTGGAGCAGCTCACACCCAACACCCAGGATATGCCATGGAAAAGAGAATTGTACATCCAGCTCTATCACCAGAGGCTGTCTTACCTCCCCACCTTTTAGGAAAGGACTTAGAGATTTAGGGAGAAAAAAAAAATTTGATTCTTAAGGGTAAAGCATATTCTTAATGAGCAATTATTTTGTATTCATGCACCAGCAACAATGTCCCTGAGGAACAGCTTTAACCCAGTGCTGACCAAAGTTTTCAGACCTCAGTTTTCTGGTTACTGTTATGCAAGATGCCAACAGCAAATCCTCCCACATCCACCCAGGGGACAAGAGACTGCAGCACCCATCTGCTCCATCTCCCCAGGACCACAGTGCTCAGTCCTCCTCGCAGAAACTGCATCCCAAAGACTGCACGGGGTGCAGGGAAACCAGAGAGGGGGCTCTGAGCAGGGTCTGAAGGCAGACAACTTTAAAAGAGGGATGCACAAGAAAGAGAAAGATGGTGCAGAAAATAAAAAAATGCCCCCTGAGTGGCACTGGTAGTGGCTCAGCATTATGATATTAAAAATTATTGAAGTGAGACTAAGGCTCTCAACATGCAGAGTAGTGGCTGCAAGTGAGGAAATTAGGACTATTAATCACTCAAAGGCGTTAACAATTCCAGCAGGCCAGGATGGCCCTGTTCCCAGTGGGGCTTAATAAAATACTCAGGTTTGAAATACTAAAATAATATCTCAGATGTTTATAGCACCTTGCAACCCAAAGTGCTTGGCAGTTGGCTGTAAATTGTCTGCCACAGCAGGGAGAGCAGAGGAAGGAAGGTGCAGCATCCCTGGGAAGTATGCAAAGAACTCGAGGAGGTGAAATGCTGCCAGGCATGATGGAATTTGCTCTTTAGCAGGCAAAGAGGCAGGGATGTTGGATTTGATCCCATCTGCACAAGCTGTCTCCAACAGCTGCCTACGGCTTTCCAGCCTCCCTCCAAAATTCAGATTTCATGAGGATGCAGTGGGATGGGAAGAGAGCAGAAGCCCGGGTAGCTTGGCTCCCAGGCTGATCCTTCAGGACTGTCAAAGCTGTCACAGAGCAATGGGGAACTGAATCACTGTTCCCAGGGGATGAACTCCAACAGCTTCTGATGCCACCAAGAAGCCAGACCACGTTCTCTTCTCAGCCTCAGAGCTCTGAGCAGACCTCAGAAGCACAGTCTGTCCAGAACCCTGGGGGCAACCAAGGGTAAAACTGTGGCAGTGGTTTTTGTTAAGCTGAGCTTCTATTAATCTAGTTTAAAACTGTGCCTTTAATGGTATTGGTGCAAGCCACAATGGGAATTTATGGCGTTTCAAGCAGCTGTTTGAATTCCGAGCACTAAAATGTAGATTTGTCTGAGAAAGGCAATTCCAAAGATTTCCCTTTTAAAATCAAGTAGTGTTCAAATAGGTTTTCCAATGCCTTATGAAATGGTGAAAAATCAAATCTTAGCTAAAGCAGTGTCTAGTACAAATTTCATTGACACTGAATTAGGGCACTCACTCACTTTGCAGGAGCACCTTGTTATTATGGAAGAGCAACAGGACACTTTCTGATTCCATGTAATTTTATGAATTCCCACTAAATTAATTTCTTCCAAGCCTCATTTTCCAAGAGCCATTTCCCAGCTGATCTCTCCCAGCGAGCACATGCAGGGAGGAGCTGTTCGTGTGGGAAGCCCAGGAGCCGGACCCACAGCCCAGCCCAGCCCAGCCGAGGAGGGGCTCGCACCGCCTGCACGCCACCAGCTCAATAGATGCGTCTGCCTCTGATTTGCATGTTTATCTTAGAAGCAATTTAGGTTTCTCCTTGTTTACAAGAGCCAAAGTCAGCAGACTCTCCAAAGAACAACAGCTTGGAAGGCAGCGCGTGACGGGTGTCTCCTGTTCCACTCGCGGACGCCGGATGAGCTCGCTGCAGCCTCTGCATGCAGCCCTGCAGCCTCTGAGTGCAGCCCCACAGCCTCTGCATGCAGCCCCACAGCCTCTGCATGCAGCCATGCAGCCTGCAGGGACAGAGGAGGGCTTGGCCTCGCAGGCTCCAAACGCACCTGCCCTTGAAGACAAGGTGTCCATGCTCTGCTGCTGCTGCTGCTGCTGCCTTGTGAGCAGCAGGCAGAGGCAGCGCCGTGCCCTGCAGCACGGCCTCACACCCGGCTGCGGGGGAAACAGGGAAATGCACCCAGCTCCAGGCTGCAGCGATGGGCAGGAGGCGACGCTGCAGCATCGTGCAGCCCAGGGTGGGCACGGGGGTTGTGGCAGCCCCTCAGCCAGGCTGGGCACACAGCTCTGCACTTGGCAAAGGGCGGTGCCAGGGCTCTGCACGCCCTCAGGAGGCAGCAGCATATGGAGTCCTGTTGGGCAGGGTGGGGGATTGCTATCCCCACATGCACTTAATTATCCACTCCCTTCTTCCCTGCCTCCAGCCCCTCCTCACTGCAGGCTCTGCCTCTCTCCTCCCAACCCCGAAGGCCAGGCCTGAGCAGCCTCCAGCATCAGAAGTTATCCCTCACAGACTTTTCTGAACTCAGGGCTGGAGTTCTGTGGGGTTCTTTTTCAGCTATAAAAATGCTGATTACCCCAGAGTACAGCACTGCAGAAGTGTGGTACTTCCAGCAGAGTTTCATTTGTTTGAAAATGAAGTTCTGATAAGGCAGCTGGGGGCTTCTCAGAACATCCATTGTCTTTCCCGTTGCAGTATTTTTAAAATGTCACAGATTTTGAGAAATAAAATTGCAAGGGATGTTTTCATCTATCCAAAACAAATGTTTGGGTTTTTTCCTTCCCAAAACTCTGCTTGGCAGAATTTTCTGATGTTCCTCGTCTTGCTCCATTTCAGAGTAACTGAACTCTACTGGAGCATTTCTCACCAAGCTTTCGCCTTTGCCGAGACAACCACAGCCTTTCCAGGTCATGGGAGGAATTTTCCCTTTAGTTGTGTGTTAGATTTCAGTACATGAACCCTGCTGGAATGCTGTAGGTGCTGTGGTGCATGTGCTGCCACAGGCAAAGGGAGGTGCAGCCGCTGCCCTGGCCCTCCTGGGGTGCGCATGGCGAGCTGCTGCTGCAGCAGTTGGTGCCCTTCACACTGCTCTCCCTCCACTTTCTCCTGCTGATAATGTTTGCTCTGATCTGGGTATCTGGCAGGAGAATTAGGGAGAAGTAATTAGCTTCCAGTGTGAAAAAGGGAGTGCCTGGTGTTTATCTTGTCTGGAGGGTTTCTCTTGATCTCGGTCTCCCAGGGGATGGTGTTAGTGCTTTATCCATCACTCTCCAGTCCTGGCAGCTCCACTGCCAGCTGCTGTGTCCCAGCCCACTCGCAGCCCACTGCTGGGACTGGAGACCAGTGCCCCAGCCCCACAAGGTCCCTGCTGAGGTGGCCCATCACAGAACATTTCACCTTTCCCAGCTTTCCCAGCATCACTTTTCTCCAGCAAAGAGGAGCTTTGGCTACTTCTGACCCTCCGTTGTGCAACCTGCTGCCTCCCAGCATCTCATCACTCCTTGCCAGCACAGGCAGGGGTAAGCCAGCCACCCCCATCCTTGCTGGGCAGAACGAATTTAGGGCTGGGGACCTGACCATGCATCCTGGAAGGAATTCTGCAGCCCCTCTCAATGTCACCGTGCCACCATGCACGTGGGATGCTCCTCTGCCCTGGCCCCATGGGAAGGGAGGGGCTGCTCTGAGTCTGGCACGAGCAAGGCAGTGAAACATCTGCAGCTGGCAGTGCTCGAGGAGCTCCTGTTGGCTTTTCTTCCCTAAACAGCTTCTGCCACTTCCCTGTTCCTCTGTCCCAGCATGAAAGGCTGGAGAGCATGCCTGTGACAATAATGCTCACTGCCCCTTGGAGTCTGGGCTTGCAGAGCCATGGGGAGCTGGGTTTATTATCCTCAGCTCCAGCCCGAGATGACCTTGTGCTTCTGCCAGCATTTAAACAAAATATTTTAAAAGAGGGAGCAGATCCCATTGCTTTGTGTGCTTGCAGGGCTTTCCTGAGCCTGGGAGCTCTCTCTGGGGTGGATGGAACTGAGAGAACATGTCCAGAGACAGACAATGAAATATTATCCAAGCTTATTGCTTTTTATTATTATTGAAGGACGGTTTTTGCTTCCAGTCTGGGGGTTAGAAAAAATCTGAATACCACCCAAACCTCATCCCTTCCAGCCAGAATCCCAGCTCCGTGCTCTGCAGCAAAAGTCATCCTCAAGCACAAGCAGCCAGAGGGGTGAGCGGGTGGTGCAGGGGGAGCCGACTGGGATGGAAAATTCCACATTGCTGCCATTGTCCGGGACGGGGAGAGTGCGGGGCAGCGCTCAGGTCCCTCCCCCGTGGCTGTGGGAAGCTGCCCATGGGCTCAGCCGGGCTCTGGCAGGCTGCTCTCTGTGCCTTGTCCGTCTGCTCCGGGTTCCTGCTGCAGGGAGCGACCAGGACACAGGTGGGACACAGGCAGGACAGGGGCCACAGCTTAGTTCTGCCAGTTACAGAGATTCAGGGCGCGGGAGTAAATGTTCAGGAGATGCACAGAGAGAAATCAACAGCTCGGGGACAGCAGCGTGGGTGGAGAGTGCAGCACCAAGCGGTGCAGCCTGCTCCTCTTCCTCCCTCACCTGCGCATGCCACGGGAGCCTGTGCCATGGACATTCCTGACAAATGCAGGCAGGAGGAAGGACAGAGCCTGCACGAGCCACACTGGGCTCAGCTGGGCTCCATCCTGCTGTGCTCAGCAGGGCTGGGATGTTGGGGAGAGGGTGCGAGGGAGGTTTTGCACATCAGCAAGTTTCTCTGCTGCTGCCCCAGAAGCTGACACAGGCCAGGCTGACGGGAGACATCCCGTGACTCACAGCCCCCAGAGCTGACTGTCTGCCGGGGGACATGGGCTCCACAGATGCCCTGCTCCTTCCTGCAGTGATGAAGAGCTCTGCTTGCTCCTGGCTCATGCATTTTGGGGTTATTTTATTAAACAGACTGTGATGATTAAACAGGCTGTGCCCTGTCCCTGTGCCCTGCCGGTCTGAACCACAGCCCCAGGCAGGTCTTGACACGTGCCTCCCAGCTCACCCGTGCCAAGGGGATGCTGCAAGGGGGACATTTCTGTGTAGAGACACTTGGGGCAGAGCCTGGAGCAGCTCTGACACAGCCAGAAAGGAAAGAGGGAAACTAGGCTTCAATGTAAGACCCAGCAAGCAGAGTGAGGACCTGGAGTCCCTTGGTTTGTTCAGCTGGAGGAGAATGAGCTCAGACCTCACTGGGGTCTGCAACCTCCTCCTCAGGGGTAGTGGAGAGGCAGCTCTGGTCTCTGCTGTCGGTGACCAGGGACAGGAACCAAGGCAACGCCTGGAGCTGTGTCAGGGGAGGCTTAGGCTGGATATCAGGAAAAGGTTCTTCTTCCAGAAGGTGGTCAGGCACTGAACAGGCTCCCCAGTGCAGTGGTCATGGCCCCAAGGCTGCCAGAGCTCAAGAAGTGTTTAGCCAGTACTGTCAATCGCAGGGTGGGATTTTTGGGGGTGTCCTGTGCAGGGCCAGGAGTTGCACTGGATGTCCTTGTGGGCCCCATCCCACTCAGGATACCCAGTGATTGTGTGACTCCCCTCTGCAGGCAGGCAGAGACGTGGCACCGCTCTCTCTCGCAGGTACATCGGGGCACTGGGCGCCAGGGTGATCTGTGACAACATCCCCGGGCTGGTGAACAAGCAGCGCCAGCTCTGCCAGAGGTACCCTGACATCATGCAGTCGGTTGGGGAGGGAGCCAAGGAGTGGATCCGCGAGTGCCAGCACCAATTCCGGCACCACCGCTGGAACTGCAGCACCCTGGACCGCGACCACACCGTCTTCGGCCGGGTCATGCTGCGAAGTAGGTCCTGCCCTGTCCCCTTCCCACCACCATGGGACTTGTCTTCCTGGAGAGGCTCTCCTCCCCTGGGCTGCCATGCCCGGTGGCTTGGATTACTCCCTGAGGAGAGCTTTGCCTTTCCTTGTAAATTAATCAAGTAGTAATGGGAGCAGAGCACTGCGTTTGGAATAGCTGCACCAGATGAGATGGAGCAGGGGGAGCGCTGGGGGAGAAGGGGGAAGGAGGAGACACCTCCGGAGAACAGGCGCATATGTAAACAGTAATGGGATATATAAATATTTGGAGAGCGGGGTTGGCCAGGACTCAGCAATTCACGTGGGAACTGGCTGTTCCCTCGCATGGCAAGGGAGGCAAGGCACAGATGCAGCTCCAGTCCCTGCTCCGGGCTCTGAGGTGGAGGAGGACCACGGCTGCAGGGCAGGTGCCAGCCCTGCACCAAGCACTGGGCATGGCCCTGCCCGGGAGAGACCTTCCCACTCCAGGTGAGGGACAGACACAACACAAGCAGGGATGCACCCAAGAGATGTACCCAAGGAGCAGAGAGGAAAGGCACGGTGGGGACAGGGGTGGGGCGGTCCCAGAGCGGGAGCAGCATCTCCAGTGGCTCCAGCTGCCCCGGGAGTGCTCTGGGAGCAAACAGGCGGCTCAAGCCCTGGCACGGGCAGCAGCACTGCAGGACAGATGCTGCTGCACCCCACGACGTGCCGGGAGCATCCAGCCATGTGGCCTCCAGATCAAAAGCGGCTGGAAGAGCCTTTCCACTCGCAGCTCGTATGGAGGACACGTGAGTGCCACAGGAGGAGCCGGTGAGTGGGGGGCTCGCTCCTAGCTGGCGGGGGGATGGGGCAGCTGCCCGTGGGGTGGACAAGCAGCAGAGCCACGAGCCAGGTGCCCGACCTGACTGGAGGAAGGGGACTGGAATGCTGAATGCAGCATTTACCCCACCATGCTGCAGCCTGCCTGCTCAGTCTCTGTTCCCATCACGGCACCTTTTCTCCTGCTTGCATCCTCTCCTGGCAAAGGATGGGGAATGATGAAAGCTCCTCGCCACAGCCCCATCCTGCGAGGCCCAAAGAGAGCTCTGCTGCCTTTGAAGTTGCTTTCAAAGGCTCTCGAAATGAAGACTAACATGGTTTTGATTTGCAGCTTCTTTTACAGCATTATAAAACCAGCTGCGAACTTGAACCAGAGACACAAAATCGCAGGCAGCAAGCTGTGCAGAGCCGGGGCTGGGGCTGGCTCCGCTCAGCGCCGGGAGGGAGGGCAGCAGCCCCGGCCCTGGCTGCTCTCACCACCCGTGGGCACGCACCCTGAGCGCTGCAATTAGTCTGAAGGGCTGCAGGGCAGCCGAGGCTGGACACTGTGGTCAGCAGAGACGGCTGGGCTTGGCTTATCCCCTTACAGGATGGTCTCGCTCCCCAAGGCCTGGTTCTTCGTGGGCTGCAGGCACTTGGCACAGCCTGGCACGCTCACTCCCCATTCCTGTTTCTCCCCCCGTGGCAGGCAGCAGGGAGGCCGCCTTCGTCTACGCCATCTCCTCGGCCGGGGTGGTCTATGCCATCACGCGGGCCTGCAGCCAAGGGGACCTCAAGGTGTGCAGCTGTGACCCGCTCAAGAGGGGCCGCTCCAAGGACGAGCGCGGGGAGTTCGACTGGGGCGGCTGCAGCGACAACATCAACTACGGGATCCGCTTTGCCAAAGCCTTCGTGGATGCCAAGGAGAAAAAAGTGAAGGACGCCCGGGCGCTGATGAACCTGCACAACAACCGCTGCGGGAGGATGGTGAGCGCAGCCCCTGCAGCACAGCCCAGGGCTCGCCTGCCCCTCTGGGACCTTCTGGAGGGGACTGGGCCACAACAAGCCAGAACAGCTTGGCCAGAGAAATGGGACCTTGGGCATCTTTCGGAGGGCAGTTCCTGCCGTGGGTGAGGCTGGATGCTGCCCTGCCTTCCCAGAGCTCCCCCGCATGCCTTGCCCTAGGGAATGGCAGGACCTGCTCACCTTTGCCTCCTGTGTCCTTGCTGATGCTGGCATCGGTGACCTCCATACTCAGCCCCTGTCTCCCATTAGGAGCCCAGTCCCACAGAGCCGAGGGCTCATAAGCTGCACCAGGAATGAGTAGACACTGCTGCGGTGTCTGGTGCCCAGGGTGACCACTGGTCCTTACCCATCTCTCTCCCCACAGGCTGTGAAGCGCTTCCTGAAGCTGGAGTGCAAATGCCACGGGGTCAGCGGCTCCTGCACACTAAGGACTTGTTGGCTGGCAATGTCAGATTTTCGAAAAACAGGGGATTACCTAAGGAAGAAATACAATGGGGCCATCCAGGTGACAATGAATCAGGATGGCACTGGCTTCACAGTGGCCAACAAGAACTTCAGGAAGCCCACAAAAACAGATCTGGTGTATTTCGAGAACTCACCTGATTACTGCGTGATGGACAAGTCAGCAGGTAAAACCTGGAGCTCCAGCCATTACCCAAAGCATCTCTTCCTCCCTCCCCAACAGGCCAGCAGTCCCAGCTAGCCCAGCATGGGGGCTCAGCTCCCCCACTCAACCCCAGAGAGGTTTGGAGAGGGAGTTACCCAGACCCAAGAGTCCCCACAGCACCCCAGACCTGCACAGGCAGGACTGTGTTTATCCAAAATCCCCAGGCTTTATGCTAAGGCCCAAACCCCTCAAGGTTTTGGTCACCACAGAAGTGGAATGTATCCTCAGGGCCCATCTTCTGCAGAGCAAAGCTCCCTTGAACAGGCAACAAAGAGCCTGTTCCATGCACAGGCTGCTCCTCTGAACACAGCCCAAGGTTGGGATGAGAACGGGGAAGAGGCATCAGGGCTGCTGGACTCCAGCAGAGATGATCAATTTTTTCTCAGCCTGGAGCATTCCCAGTTTACTTTGCAGCAGCCATGGGAGTTCAGTGGGGAGCACACGACCCTGCCATCCTCAGCCTAAGCAGAGGGGGCATTCTGAGCTTTGCCAGCTGCAAAACCTGGCTCGGTGGGCACACACTGCTCCAGGGGTTCCCCAAGGCACAGAGGGGCTGCAGAGAGCCCATCCCTGTCCCCTACCACTCTTATGCTCTGGCAGCAGCAAACACAGGCCCTAGCAGTGGGCATGGGAAGGGGGCCATGCAGATTGCCATAGAAACCCAGAAGGTTTTGTGTTGGAAGGGATGTGAAAGACCATCTCATTCCCACCCTCCATCATAAGGGACACGAGACACCAAAGCTGCATCCTTGGCCAGGCTTGTGGCATCCCATGTCCATAAAGCACAGCAAGTGCAGGCTTCGAAGCGGTGCCTTTGGAGACCCCCCTGCAGCACGGGCTGTGACAGAACAAGGGCCTTCCCCAGCGCAGCAGTCGCGCCCACGGTCCCCGCTGCAGCTGGAGACGCGCGGTGTCACCAGCTGACCCCTCGGGCGGGCGGAGGGGAAGGGAGGAAGGGAGGAGGACGGGCTGACGCGCTCCCGCTTCCCCGCAGGCTCCCTGGGCACGGCCGGCCGCGTGTGCAGCAAGGCGTCCCGCGGGACGGACGGCTGCGAGGTGATGTGCTGCGGGCGCGGCTACGACACCACGCGCGTCACCCGCGTCACCAAGTGCGAGTGCAAGTTCCACTGGTGCTGCGCTGTGCGCTGCAAGGAGTGCGAGGACACTGTGGATGTGCACACGTGCAAAGCACCCAAACGGGCCGAGTGGCTGGACCAGACCTGATGAGACAGGAGCACTGAGGGAAGAAGCCACTGCCACCCCCCCCTTGCAATTTTTTTTTAAAACCCCCGTGCCCTGAGGGCCACGATGTTCTGGGAGCTGTAGTTCAACTGCATGGCTTTTATTTAATTAATTCTACAAAGCACTAAGGAAAGGACTACAGTTCCCAGGAGGTACTGTGGGCCCTCCGATGTGCTCAGCAAAACTAATCCCCGAGCTAGCAGGAGGCTGTGATCCTTGCTTCAACTGTGAACCTGCAAAGGTTCTCTCGGCAAAGGGACGGTGCGACTCGGAGGACTGACTGTCGGGACGCGATGGCTGAGGAACCCTGCACCTCCCCAGAGAATCTACCTTACAGTAAAGCTTCACCAGCAAAAAACACTAGTTCAGAATAATCCACTCTTGCAAAAGCATTCTTGCTGTTTCTTTTTTGCAAGGCCACAGGAAGGGTGTTGTGAATCCATGATAGCTGTGTTTCCCTCGAGCAGACCTGACACATCACTAACCCTGCTGAGCAAGAGGCTTGTCCCTGTGTCCCCAGCACAGGGAACAAGTGGAGCTGTAACGTGGAACTGAACCCTGAAGGACTGCACAGAGACAAAGGCCACCTCTAGGTGCTGGTGGACACACGGGGCTTGAGAGAGCAAATGAGACCTGTGAACTTACTGGTAGGTTCTGAAGTCAACGATACAACAGCATCTCTGTACAACTCACGTGTATGTTGTGTATACTGCTTATTATTTTAAGTCAAAATTCATTATAAACCTGTACCAGAAAATTATGTCCTTTGCTTTCTGAATTCCTACACACTCGGCTGGGCACGTTCCCAGAGCAGGAACCAGCCCAGAGCGTTTCTCTTCCCCCCTGTCTGCAGCTCCTGCTGTCCCAAAGCTTCCTACAGAGCTGAGCATCCAAAGCCCCAGGGGAATCCTTTCTCAGCAGGATCACACTTCAGGACATGTGGCTGCCCCATCCCCAAAACTGCTCAAGGCCAGGTTGGACAGGGCTTGGACCAACCTGGTCAAGTGGAAGGTGTCCCTGCCCATGGCACAGGGTGGAACAAGAAAGGTTTTAAAGTCCTGTACCACTCAAACCATCCCATGGCTCTGAAGCACAGGAGATGCTAAATAAACTTACAACTCTTTCCCATTAAAAAACCCCCAAACACTCAAAACATAATCAACTAAAATCGAAGCTGATAAGAGGAGGGGAAGGCAGCTGCAGAGCTGCTGGTAGGTAGTTACAGGGACCACCCCTCATCTCTACAGATTTCCTCTTTTCTCCACCAATTTGAGCAAGCAGACATTACAAAAATGCTTTACTTGGTGTAGAAATATTTTATAGAGTCTGGTCAAAAGGTCCCAATCCACACAAACAAATGCAATGTATAACAGTTGAACCTGGAAACTAAACTAACCCAGGTAAAAAAAGAAAAATTATCTTAATCATTGCAATTCCTCAGGCTGAGAGTGCTCCTGCAGTTCCCCCACCAGAGTTAGGCTGCACATTGCCCCAGGCAGGCTGTGCCTCCTCCCTGAGCCAGAAAAATGGGGTTTATTTTCCCAACAGTGCTCAGCATTGTGCTGATGGGCAAGTAAGGACGTTTCACACAGGGGAAGTTTTCATGGAAGTTCCAAACTTATAACAATAAAGCCAAGTCAACAGGGACATTCACCTGCAAATATTTCTTGCTGGGGTCTGCTTTCCTGCTGCCAGAGGTCTCTGAGGAGCTGGGGTTTTCTCCTGGAAGCAGTGAGATGTGCGGGCAAGAGGGGCTGAGCAAGAGCAAAGTCTGAAGGGAGGTCAAAGGAACAGGATGGGATTAAGGCAAAGAAGATTATGCTGGTCCTAAGCCACCCATGGGCTACTGCACCAAGAGCATCTGTGAACAGGGATTTTACTCAATGGCCCTAGGAAATAATAGTTTAAGTGGGGAGAGAAATCCACTTTGAAACGGTTTTGATGGGGGAACTGCTCAAAGAATTAAAAGATCCTGCCATGGGCTGGATTAAGCACCTTCCTCCATGCCAAACCCCCAAGAGTGCTCATGCAGAAAAAGAACCTTCAGCAGAGCTGCTGCAAAGCCACAGCCAAGCCAAAAGGTGACATTTTAATGGAGATCTTAAGAGAATTACAGGACCACCCCACTGCCTAGATGTTCCTTACAGAATTAAACCAATTCCCTGACAGCACAAGAGGGTTGTGCAGCACTTTTCCTCCTCTTGCATTGGAGCTGTTTACCCAGGAGTCTTCTGGTCTCCCCCCAGGCCCTTCCAAGACCCTCTGAATTTCAGGGAGAGACAATTTTCCCATCCTGGCTGTACTGAGGAATGCTGGCAGGTGAGCAGGAGGTCTGAGGCAGGCCAGAGGCATCCCGAGCCAGCGCAGCATCCGTCAGCACAGGCTAATCAACCGGGAAGAGCCTCTCATTTATCTTCATTACCGCTCCACCTACTCCCAATTTACGACAGACTTGAAAAAAATGCTGCCCCCTCAGCCATCAATCCAAGCCTCCCTCCCAGAGCAGGACACACTCCCTGGGCTGGGAGGGACCCAGTGCCTGGGGACCCGGGGTCAGCCATCAACAAACACTTCTTCTTTTGCAGAGGACCCCTGGGGGGTGTCTGTAGGAGATCTGTGGGCCAGCTTGATGAATGACACCTTAATCAATGGCTGCTGCCTAAATATATCCTCCTCTTGAATGCAGAGGTTCATATTTTAAAACAAAGAGGGAAACTCCTGAGGCCAGGTTGTCTTGGGTTTATTGGCTTTTCCCCTTTCTTGTTCCATCACTGAGATGCTGAAATTGGATGCCTCCAGTGCTCTGTAGAGTAACCACAGCTGAGACAGGAAACCTCCCTAGTCCTGCCAGGTCCACCTGTGCAGCTGCATTCCTCTGTCACAGCAGTAAATAGGAGGAGTAGAAATACTTGGAATCAAGTGCAAGTGCTACAGAAGCACCTGGAGAAGAAGCCATGGGACAGCCCACCGAGCTCAAGTCCACCTGACAGAAGAAGTGACAGTTTCTTCTGCAAAGGACTATGCAAGGCTACACTCATTTATTAACGAGCAATTAGCAGAAAACCACAGAACTGGAACAGAAATACACCAGTCAGCCAGAGCAAACTCCCAGTGCTTGTACAAGACAAGGTCCCACTGTGGGCTAAAGGAAACTCAGACTGGTCAGTGCCCCACTGCAGGTGAGCCCCACGGAAGCCCCCCTTAGCACACTCATCCTTGGCAAGCAGCTGCTCTCCATCTCTCATTTCTGAAGGCTATGGTCTCATCAGGGAACACTCAGTCCTTCTCACAAACCTCTCTGAAGTAATCTGCCTAAAACGTGGAGGGAGCCTTTTATGCAAGTTCACCTTCGAATTATCTTCCAGTCAAAAGCATGGCTGCACTCAAGGACAAGGTGCAGAATTAATTCCTTATGAGCTTGTGAATATATCACCTTCCCTGAAGCAGCTGGACAGGACACACAGGAGGCAGAAGGCATTGGAAACATGGAATCATATGCAGGGCCAGGAATTGGACTTGACATCCAAATGTTCCTTCTGGGTCTCTTCCACAGTCCAGGAGATTCTGTGATTCTGATTTTCTCCATGTGGGTGAGAACAGGCCTTAGCCCAGGTGACACCACCATTTTTTGAGATGGAGGTTACAGCAAGATCTGTAAATTCTTGAGCTCAGCAATGCAGGTGAACACATTGCCAAGCCACATCCCAATCCCAACACCCCCCTGTCTCCCCATGGGCCTTTTCTGTTCTCCAGTGGGTTCCCAAAGGCACAGAAGGCTTTGCTCTGGTACCTGTGACCAGTGTAATCCATGGGGGATTACAAACCTGCCATGAGAGACCCAGCCCACGGCATTTGGACTAACATTCACACAGCTTGTCAAGCTTTCACATCCCAAATTCCCGAAGCCGAGTCACGGAGGGCTGCTCCAGCTAGCAGCAGGGGGGTCACTGCTCTGGGATCACAGCCGGTGAGTCAAGGCAGGAGAATGCAATAGTCACACACTGTGTCACTGTTTTATAACTGATGAAAGCCCACAGCCAAATTAGCAAAGAAATCAAGAGGTTGTTAAGAGAAGGGTCCAGCCGCTGAGGCCGCACTGTGATTGCACAACTCAATGCATCCAGAGCAAAAGGAAAATGTTGCTGGCCATAAAGAAACCAAAGGGGGAGATGCCAAGGGAGGAACAGGCTCATCGTGGTGGATGCACCCTCTGTGATGCCGTAAGCAAGGGTGTGTTATCTGCTCTCCCCAGTGACCAGACTCACTGAAGGTCCCACCAAAGAGCACAGAACAGCAGTGGAGGCTGGAAATGAGGGAAATTCCAAGCACATGAGCAGCATCCCTGATCACAGTCCTGTCCCTCCAGTGAGGGCTGGGGCGTGCAGAGCACACCCTGCCAAGGAGGCTCCAGACAGGGAGGAGGCAGCCAGGAGACAGAGCTGGAAACTCAAGCTGCCTTTACTCTTTATCCACCTTTACTGTAAGATGGGTGAATTCAGAGCACAGGACACTGAACACAGAAGCCCACCGTGATTGCTGCTGTCATCCTGACTGATCTGTGACAACAGCTCACACATCACCTCTGCAGCCATCCTGATTAAATGCAGACAAGAGGAGTCTGCCCCTTCTAACAGCAAAATAAGGCAAGCTGGGCACTGCTCAGAAGCTGGCAGAGTAGGAATGCTGGAGAAGAGGCTTAGACAGGCTATCAGGAAAAGGCTCTTCCCCAGAGGGTGGTCAGGCACTGAGCAGGCTCACCAGGGAATGGCCCCTTGGCTGCCAGAGCTCCAGGAGCCTTTGGACAAGGCTCTCAGGCACAGGGGGGATTGCAGGGGTGTCCTGTGCACGGCCAGGAGCCAGAGCTGACCTTTGCAGGTGCCTTCAGCTGCGGGTATTCCGTGACTCCATGAACCCCACGGCCCTGTGCCAAGAGCACAGCACAGGTCACAGGTGCTCCTGGCCTGCACAGCTGGGCCCACCCAGACACCTCAGCCCAGCCCCACTGCCCCCAGCCACACACCCCAGGCATCAGTGCCTGGGAGGTGCTGCTCCCCTGTCTCCCCTCTGAGCAGGGGGAAGGGCAACGTTAATTTATGTCTGGCCTAGCCCCACACATACATCTCCTTTCCCTAAGGGAGTCTGCTCTCATATTTAACCTCTTCATTCTGCTGGCACTGGAGGTGGATGATGCAGCTTGTGGAGAGGTGCAGGCACTTCCCTCTCCCCCTCCTCCTGGAATCTTCCTCTCACTTGTGGTCCTTGGGATTCACCCAACGCTTCTCAGGAAAAAAAGGAAAAAAAAAAAAAAAAAAAAAAAGAGGACCCCTAGACAAGTATGCATTTAATAAGCAGTGAGACAAATAAGCTCCAGTTATCCCAGCAGAATTACAACACCAGAGAACAATTTTCTGCATTCCTCTGAAGGCCTGAAGGAACCCAATTGCCTGCTCTCAGGCTAAATAGGTACCAGACACCAAGTGCTCCATAAGCAAACAGAGCCCCCAAAGTGCAAAAATGAAATAAGTAAAAAGCTTCACATTACATATAAACCAGCCGTTTGCACCTTGTTATTAATGGTCTCAACTATGACCTTTACACCCTGCCTTGCTCAGAGTCATGGATCTATGAGGCTTGGCACCCTCACAACAATTCCAGGATGAGGAGCAGGGAGTAAACTTGCCTAGCCAGTGCTGGAGAGATGCAGGAAGGGAACTGGCCTGTGAGAAATCTGGATGGAGAAGCAGCCCAGGGCCATCTCCATATGAATCTGTCCCCATAACCTCAGTGACCCAGGTGTCTGACAGCATGAAAAGTCCTTTTGCCACATACATACATGCATAAAAGCTGCTAACAGGCATCTATTCCAAATTTCAAAAATGAAGGGCTCCCAGCATGGTAAATATCTGTCAGAGATTACTCCCCAGAATTCTGATGTGATTTATAGCCTGCATGAACTAGGGTTGCAGTGAACAGACCTTGTTACCCTGAAATATTTATTAGTCTGAACTGCCTCACCTCTGCCACATAAAGCCTTGTGGAAAAGCTATTGTCATCCCAATGGCTGTAAAGTCACCACAGTTCTTGTTTCAAAGAAGTTACATCAATATTCATCTTGTCCTGAGTTATAATTGCAATTTTTAATGTATGTATACATAGAAATGTAGATGTGTATATGCACACACATACAATGTAATTGATATGATATTCCTAAGGTATGGGTCAGGTGTAAGTGTCTGCTCCTAAGTGGCAGAGGAACACTTCCCAAAAACATGGAACATTATAGAGAGCACTCCTTCCTCAAGAACTGCTGGCACTTCTGGAGACAGGAAGATTTTCATTACACAGCCTGCTGCCAGCTCTCCTCGCAGAACAAGCCCATCCCCTTTCTGTTACTGTTATGTCAAGGGAGGACAGTGAGAGAAAGCAGCTCTTGGGATGATACATGGGAGGCAGAGCTTCATTTATAACCCCACACAACTGCTGGAAAAGGTTCAACTTTAAAAAGCATTAGGCTGGTTACCTTATGGGCCCCTGCAGACCACAAAGTGAAATCACATGAACACAACAGGCCTATTAATCACCACAGTGATTCCAAGGTGAGAAACAGACCCAGTGACCAACTGGAAAGAAAGTTGAGAAAATTACATTCTAGTAGTTAGGTAACTCTGAAAACACTGGCAGTATCTTTCTGTAGGGCTTCCCTTTTGATTCCTTGATTAATTCAAACATTAACCTGGATTTAAGTCCAGTCAACAGAAATATGTCATTGTTTCTGGAGAGCAAACAATGACATTTCCACCTAAGCAAGTATGTTTCCCTTCAAAGTTACAAATAAACTACACTTACATGAGATACAGAGGTGACTTTCTGCTTCACAAAACTTGGTTTACAAGGTAAAGAAGGATTTGAAAATAAGGAAAAAGAAAAATAATTAATTCTTGATCTTCAGTGTAAGGAGGTATTTTAAGTCAATTCAAATGATTTGTAATTGACTGATGAAGAGATTGTTCCAGAGAATACAGTAGGCTACAGCAAGCTTCTTCCATCCAGGATTCAGAAACTGGATTAATATACACCACCTCTGGAAGAAGCCATCAGTGTCACAAACATTCACAAAGATAGTGGAGATCAAACGTGTAAAATCTCCCCAGTTCTTACCTGTAAGTGTATGTGCTTATCTGCAAAAAGCAAGATGATGGGTTTTCATGTGCTCAGAATTAGCATTTATCCACAAGTCTGTGCTATTTTTATCACTTCCCCTTCTAAGCAGCCTGGGCTGACATGACTGCTTCCCTGATGCCAAGCAGCAGACCTGTGTGGGAAAAGACTTTTGCTCTAAGGGGAGAGTGGAGATGGAAGTCACACCAATTACCTCAAACCACGTGGCTGCCACATCTTTTCCCCTCTGCAGCAAACAAACCCTCAGGACTCCTCTGTATGGGAAGCAAATCCTTTGAAGGATTTTCCACATCTCCATTCTTTTCAAGTCTTCATAACAACAGTGAAACTATTTTGGACTAACACCTGAAGGTTCAGGTCTCCCAACAGAGTCCCCTGCAGATATCACAACACTTTGGGCAGTTTCAGAAGCCATCCTGTCTTTCAAAATGCCTTGTCTTAAAGAATAAAAGATGCACAATTAAATCTAAAGAAGTAACGTGAAGTAAAGGAGTTCACCATCTCCTTGAGTAATGCAAGCTCATAAGAGAGAGAAGAAACAAATCTTTGTTTGCACACTGTAATCTATATTTAACAGACACTTAAGAAGTCAACAAATTCAATGTGTTAAGTAGCAACCTTTTAATAAAGAAAGCAGAACCATACTTTGCTGTTAACAAATATTTTGAAAAAGGCTTATGAAATTAAATCTAAGCCAAGTATCTGGCGCATCTGCAGCTGAGAAGGAAGCATCAGTACTCCAAACACCTGCTCAGTTTGTGTATTCTCCTTTCTTACAGAGGAAGTATGAGCTTCCAGTTGTCCAAGTGATTTAGAGAGCAATAAACTATTGCTCAACAAGAACTATTTTCTTAGATGATTACAGATTAAGGCCAAGGAAGAAAATTCACATGCTAAGCACCATCAGCATGGAAGATGGTCAAGGATATCAGTTTGAAGAGCCCAGATTTCTTCCTTGGCTCCCACAACTGGGGGTCAGCCAACCCCCAAGTGAGGCTCGTAAGAACAAAATCAAACTATGGTGGAAAATACACGCCAGTCACACTAGCCAGCTGATGCCAGGGGCTGGACAGCAGCAGGTCCTCAATGTGCTCCACAGTGAAGATGAAGGGTGAAAGAAGAGTCCCAAAGCACTGGAAGAAACACAACACAACAATAAATCAGCTCAGTTTCCAAACCAACCTCCTTCTGCAGACCCAAAGTATGAGCAAAAACCACCCTGTGTCTTGCCCTCAGGGCAACAGAATTCCAACCCCTTCCCTGCTGATGCCATGAAACAGGCTTGTTGTAGACCCTAGATATTAATGAAGACACAGAGGAGAAGAAAAGCCCTCTGGAAGCCCCAGCTCAGGCTCGTGCACTCACCCTGGTGCAGTCCATTCAGCTGGAGGCCAGAACGCTGGGAGCACTCACGGGCCACAGCACCCGCAGCACCTGGGGGGAAGCACGAGGGTTAGGGTGGCATTCCTCCACACCACAGCTCTTCCAGGGCTCAGCACTGTGCCTTCAGGCTCAACAGACTAGGCAGCAGAGGACAGGATTTTCAGAGGACCACAGAACTGTTTAGGTTGGAAGGGACCTTAAAGATCACCTGATTTTTTTCAATATGCAGGCACAGATTATTTACAGGTCACCGACCCCAAGAGAACAGCCCATCCACCAAGAGCAGTCTGTGCTTCCAGACGGGATCCATACTCTAGATGCCATCTAAACAGTTCCAGAAGTAAGATTAGGCTAAAACAAATCATGCAAACTCCTCTGCACCTTCTCAACCCATCCCCCAGATATTCCACTGGCACTCAGGTTATCCTTGTGCAAACCCTCATTTCATGAGTTAGCAACAACAGGACTCATTTACTTTGAAAGTTTTACTTTGGCCCTCCTGGCTTCTATCATAACCTCAAATATTACATTAAAAAGGCTTTTAAAACATAACATTCACAGCGGTGCAGGCGCTTTTCCTTGCAGTGGGCTTCTTCCCTGCCTGTTAGCGTGTGGCACCTTCACATTAAGTGCATGAGTTAAGATGTAGATTAGCAAGGCAAGAAACCTTTGCCCTTGGCATCGACACTCAGCTCTGACAGGAAACTTCAGGCTTTTTTTCCCTACCAAGTGTAGAACCACTCATTACACATTGGCAGGGAAGTGCACATCTCCAAACTATACACATTTTCTCTTAGATAAGCAAAAGACTCAAGTGTTTATAAATATGAAAAGTTCAGCAGCTGGCTAAAAAGTTAATTCTTCAGTCTCACTTAATGAGCTTTGGGGAAAGTGGTAGGGGGATTTGTTCTTAAAGTAAAGCAGAGTGTCACACAAAGCAGGACTTGCCAGACACAGCTCTGCTTTGCCCTATTTTCTGTCCCTAGATGGCTGCCACAGACAAAATGGCAAGGAATCCTCCAACAGGGAGCTAGGGACCAGCCAGAATGAAAAATGTTTTCTCCTAATCTTGCAATCACAAAAATTAGCCAATTTTTAATTTAAATCCCATGACTTCCTTCTTTGTTGTGAAAGTATCAAGCAATCCATATAAAACCACTTTGGAACAGGGACTGTCTTAGGATTTTGTCCAATTCCCTGAAAAAGAAACTTGTTTTCAGTAGGATACAGCAGGAACACTGCTGCACTATTTTTTCAGTACTTTAATAATAATTTACACTGGTCTATTCCAGTAACATAAGGTTCTGATGTAAAAAATGGGATTGATCTGCTTGGAATTGTCCAGAGCAGCTGTGGCTGCCCCATGCTTGGAAGTGCCCAAAGCCAGGCTGGACTTGGAGCACCCTGGGATTGTGGAAGGTGCCCCTGCCCATGGGCAGGAGGTGGAACTGGATGGGGTTTAAAGTCCCTTCCCACACAAACCATTCTGTGACTCTATGAAGGTTATGTTCATTGTTTTCAGGAACTTGTGAGATCTGTTTACAGTGCCTGCTATCACTCTGTATCACTGCTGTTCTTCACAGACTTCTTGGTGTCTTTGTATTACAGCAGGAACTGTGCAACCTCACTTTTGCAAGATGATACATGTCCACCCAGTCCTCCATGTAATTATTAAAAAAAATTAAAATTCATACTGAATGAAAAAACAATCAGACCCTTTTGTCTGCAATTTCAAAAGAAGTTGTTTTATCTAGCAGCATTTTTCAGCTTCTTCAGACAGTTCAGATTATTGTCATTTGCATACCTTCCTCTCTTCTGTCACTGCGAAGAATCTAAACAGCAGCTGCTTCAGAAACACAGCTGTCTGATCATCAAGAGCAGTGTGATTCTCCAAGAGATCAGAAATCTGAAACAAACAGCGAGGCCCAGGGAGCACCTGTGCTGGTACTTGTGATTCTCCAAGAGATCAGAAATCTGAAACAGTGAGGCCCAGGGACTTGTGACTCTCCAAGCGATCAGAAATCTGAAACAAACAGTGAGGCCCAGGGAGCACCTGTGCTGGCACTGCAGCACCTGTGGATCCTCTGCCACTGCCTGTTCCACTGTCCTCACCAGCACCACCTCACACAGTTATCATGGAATCACAGAATAGTTTGGGCTGAAAGGGACCTTAAATATCACCCAATTTCAACAGCTTGTCAAGGGCAGGGCCGCTTTCCACCCCCTCAGGTTGCTCCAAGCCCCACCCAAGCTGACCTGGCACGCTTCAGGGGTTCAGCAGCCGCAGCTTCTCCGGGCACCTTCACGGGCTCTGACTGCACCAGCAAAGGCCCAGCGCTGTGCCAGCTGCAATCCCCAGGGGAGCAGAGCCCCCGAGGGGAGCAGCACACCGTGCAGGAGCCCAGAAACGCCGGCGGCGCCGGGCTGGGAGCGCGGGCCGGCCGCGCCGATGCTGCGCCGCGCTGTGTACATTGGAACTAGCAAACGCTTCCTTGTGATTTTTGGCCACTTGGAATATTTTTAGCAATTTGCCAAGGTTTACCCTGTGATTTATTATGGAGGAAACAAACTCAAGCACTAACAAATGAAAATATGTAAACTCAGACTTTTCAAGCCCATAGAAAGGTATTCAACTTCTTAAACCCCTTCTGAGGCATTCAGCTTGCTGTGGATTCAACTGCTGGAAAAAGAGTTTGATTAAGAAGCAACTGAAATGTAATCTAAGGAGTCACTGCCTGGAGATTTACAGTGAAAAATTCCATACACACAATACTTTCCAATTGCCATTCCTAAAACCGTGTTCTAGGTTTCTTGGAAATTCAAGAGTTGGAAATACATTTCACATTGCTTTTATCTACAGCCAAAGCACTCCAGATATACCAGCTAGAACTTCATTATCTCAAATTACTATATCTAGTAAGTTAAAGAACAGTAAGATGAAAAATACTTGAAGTAATAAGATACATAGGAAAAAATAATTTAAAAAGCCTAAAGTACTGGAATTACTTGAAGATATAATGCTCAGTATAACAAATAATAATTGATTTATTACAGTATGCTTAAGTAAAAAGGCTGGTGTCATTAAATAGAAGATAATCTTCTATTTTTGGTAAGTAGATGCTACTACTACAGGCCTGCAGAAGACAAGACAGTATGTATAAAGTGTTAGCAGCCATCAAAGCATTATCTGTAATAAAACTATTGAAGCAATCTATTAACTGAACCACAGAATCACAGAATGGTTTGGGTTGGAAGGCACCTAGTTGCAACACCCCTTTTTGTGAGCAATAAAAACAGAAATGTTACTTTGATGTTGAGTATCATAGTTTCTTACAAGTTTTCTGAATCCCTCTGAAAACACCAGGAATTGAATCATGAGAACAATCATCAAATAAGTAAAATGTGGAAGAATTTTTATCATTAGAGTATGATTGAGAGTCAACATTAATACTAGCTAAAATAGCAGAATACTGGAAGCTGGTATTTCCTTCTCAGCTGTCAACCTCAAGAGAGTAATACAGAATTCCCTTCTCACTGGATGATCTCAGTACACAATTTCAAATTTGCTGATAATAAACTGCCACAGAGTGTCAAGAGTGCCTTTGTCTGTGCCTGCCACCACTGGTTTGGTTGGGGGAATGCTGTGGCAATGCACACTCTTCTTGATCATCTATCTTTTCAGCTGAACAGAACTATCCATCTTTTCCTAAAGAAAATAAACACAATAAACACACTGCCAAACGACTCAAGCCTGGGAGGTTTTTCCCCACTCTGGGACTGGACATCCCAGCTGCAAAGCCAACTCAACCATACAAAGTCTTTTCTTTTTGTTGGTTCAAGAAACCCAGCAGAGAGAACCTCACCAAGCAATTCTTTGTTAGCATAACATCTGACATTCTATCTCTTTGGAAATCATACAACTTTGCTAATTCAGCCCTTACAGAATTAATCAAACAAATAGTTAGCCCCTAGTTACTATGAACCCAGCCAATTATGAGCAGCACTGAAATTTGTCACTGGCATGTCCAACTACATTTTCCAGCATAAAGATCAGCACCACTCTGTGGGAATGAGGCCCCACTCTCTGACCTGCATGACTTGGACACTGGACTGGGCTCACCAGTAAAGCCAACACTTCTAGGAACAAAGTATTCTTAAAAAAGAAGGGCTTTCCTCCTGGGTCTCAATTACCTGGTGCATTAAACCAGCCAGGATGCCAGTGTCTTTTATCCTCAATTTTGATTAGCACAGCCAGAATAAATGATTCCCTTAGAGTTCAGAGCTCTTTATTTGCTACTCTGCTCTACTGCACGAGATCCACAGTTCAGTAAAGGCCAAACTTACTGCTTGGAGTAGTTTGAGAAAGTAATTTATGCTCCACAAGCATGAGATTGACTAGAGGCTACTTTGCCCTGGACCTCAAAATTCCCAAAGCCCCACAAGATACCTTAGCAAGCCCCATGATAGAGACAGTACTTACAGCTTTTGCAAAAACGACCATCAGCTCAGGGAACTGGTGGGTAAGGAGGGCCAGCATGGCTGAAAAGGAACACAGGCCTGCTGTGAAATGGATGAAAAAGGGAAGCTCCTTCTGGGGGTAAACGGAGACTTCGTGAAATGCTGAAAGGAAAAAATGAAGAATGTTGAGATTTGATAATCAAGGACTGCTTTCTGAATTATTTATGGCCTTTTAACTCATTTCTGGACTTTCAGAAGGAAAGACTCCTGCAGCACATCTTAGGTTCCAGTACTTTAATTTCTTAATTTTTCCCCTACATCACATGCTTGTTTTCATTATTAAGAGTCTTCACATATTTGTTTTCATTATTAATATTATCTTCCCAGTTTTCTTTTTCACTTGCATAGGCTTTATTTTTTAAGCATTTAATCAGGCAAAGTTTTTGGTACCTCCTTTTCTAACAGGACAGAAGGAACACCTGTAAAGTTCACAAGCTGTCAAAATTACCCAAACCAACTAAAACAGTTCAGGTGTCTTCAACTCTCTAGAGCTCTAAGCAGCTGAGCAAGTACAAAACAACCAGCATGCTGTATACACACATATTTCATAGTACTTCTTGAAGTCTTCTGGTTGTAGACTACAGTAAATCTGTTCAGAGCAGCTGACAGAGCAGACCTCAAAGAAAACAGTGCCAGGACGGGGTTATAAATTCTGTACATAGCAGCTCCTTGCAATTTCCAATCTCTGGTAACAAAATCCAAAGCAGGTGATTAGCCAGGCTAAGGGTGGCATGTGGAGCTTTCAGCACTCACAACACTACCACTGGTCACTCGCCGAGGACCTGCTGGGTGAATTTGCAATTACTTACTGGCTCTGGATACCTCCAGCTCTGATTTCTACCTAATGATTTCACAAGATTTTTAAATGAATAAAAAAAGTTTCTATAGACATGAGTCATTATAAAAGGACTGCCCTTCTTGACAAGCTGTTTTTAAAATCTAACAAAAACCTAAAATTATGAATGAGCCTTTTTTTGTAAAATGAGAAAATACAATTGTATTCTTTCTTAAACTGAAGCCTGTGGAGGAAAAAGACACTTCACCCTCCCAGTTACTGCTTCTGTATGCTAGCACATTAAAGGACCATTAGAAGAGTAAACCCAGCAAAAGTGTCTTGTGCTCTTGCAATTCATTAATGGCAAAGTGCTCAGGGTTTGTTTTGGTTTAAATGCTATGATTTTGGAGCACAATTACATCGACTATTTGGAGATCCATGTCTAACATCCATCAGAGATGTTAATGGTACCCAGAGATTCATACTAACCAATCCAGGTTTTCTGAATCACTGATCTGGTCAACATTATTTTAAATAGATAACTTTAAAAAAAATTAAGTGTCAAGATTTCTCGAAGAAGTACTGCAATAAAAGTGCTAAGATGATTTTATTTATAGGTAGTTCTATATTTAAAACAAAACAGGAATGCGTGAGTGATCCTGTTGAAATATCTGCATGTGTTGGTGTTTAATTATGCTGGGAAGTCTACAATTTAGGGTTAGTTGCTAACCAAGGAATTCCTTGTGCAATATCCTGCATAAGTGAGAAATGAGTAATTTAAAGCAGTCTGGGGGCAAATTTAAATTACACATTTTAAATATAACTTCAGGCTTTTAAATAGAAACATGTCTGTGCAGTTTTCCTTTCCACAGCTGTGGTCTCTGTAGGGCTGCTGGTGCTTTTGCAGTAGCCCTTTCCAGTCCCAGGGGAATTGTGTTTCTTCAAGATATAGAAGTTCAACCCCAAAAGAATTCAATTAAGATGTATAATTAACAGCTCAATTCTAATCTAAATTAATGCTATTTTCCTAAATATCATGAGTACAGGCAGTAATGATAGAGTCTATTTGTAGAAAAAACCAGGTAGGCTCATCACTGCATAAAGCAACCTTGAAGCAAAGAGCAGCTGGGTAAGACTTTTCAGTATCAAGTGTTAGCATAAATCCATGGAAATACATGTAGAAAAAGTTCCAGGAGGCAGCCAGCAGATCAATACAGACCACTGAATTAATGACAGAAAGCAATAAATGTTCTGTGAAGCTGCAGGTTAACCAAAGGGTCTCTGTGAGATCACAGACAGGTTCTACTGGATACCCAATGCAGGACTGGAACCATGGACTGAGTCAAATCCATGAATTCTTTTAAAAGCAATTTTTAACAAACGGTCAACTTTGTTTTTCTCAAGGCTGGCCAGACTCAGTCTGCATGTACCACACACAGATTTCATCTCTGAAGGACTTAGGTTATTACTGCATCAAGCTGACATTTACCACACACACAAGTCAAGTGCTTCAGGATCCTTTGGGAGGGACATCAACAAATAGCTGAATCCCCTTCACAGGAAGCTCAAACTAAAAAAATCACAGTAAGGTAAATACAGAATACCACAAACTGAATATGTCCTTAGCCTGTGTTTTATTATCATTACTGCTTAGAAACCACTTACTTGGCAACAGTTCTCTGTCTGCTGTTTCTGTGCAGCTCGGGTAGGGATAGAAAAGATGTCCTTTCTCTAATGGGTATGGGATCATCCTAAATGCTGCAAGAAGGGTGAGTGACATTAGATCTGAATCTAATCAGGCAACCAGCTTCTCACAAAGAGAACCAACCATGTTTGAGGGGGGTAAAGGCAGACACTAGTCTACTGTACAGAAAAGAATACAAGGAGATACTTACTGCCTTCCCATGTGCAGTGCAGCAGATTTAGAGCCCCTTCTATCCTCTTCCAGTGCTGGAGGTGAAAAAAAGCATATGCTACTGCCTCGCTGTCCCCTCGCTTCAGAATGTGCTCTGGAGGCAGCACCAGGCTTTTCATTTCCAGTAAATACTGAAAGGAAAAATGGAAAGCACACCTGGTCACATGGAATGCTCCAAAACCTTTGATTGGGAAACACAATTGATCCTTTTAGGGATAACTGAGCGTAGAAGGGGCCAGGGCCAGCTTCTACCACACAGCAGCCAGGCTGCACCAAGTGAGAAATGAAAAGCAGCAAAACACACTCCTGTGTATATGACTCTTAAAATAGGCTTTCACACAAAAAATAAAGAAGTCAAGAAAAACCATACAGCTTCAGTAAGACAAATAAAAACACATTCTTGTGGAACAGACATTAAGTACAACGCTGCAGGTGCAACACCAACGAGGGACAAAATTAGGCTGATAAAAAACCCCAAACCAACAGTATTTCTGCTCATTACTTCATCACTGAACGTTTCAGTGTAGGTGGTTGAGGACTTGCTAGCTCTAAAAGTATGAGCAGCAAACCTGAAAGTGTCAGTGTGCTAACCAAAAAAAGAATAATAAACCAAACCCAGGAAAATCTTTTAATGTGGTTTTACTGGGCTACCACAAAGTATCTTTGATTTCAGTTTTTTTTTTCAATTTCAGCCCTCTCCCTCTATCAGCAGAAAATCTGATGCTCAGAGGGGTCAAAGAACACAAGGATTAATCATTTCCTATTTCTTTGCAACACAGACCACACAATTTTTTTCATGTACCACATTTTCTCATGGTACATTAAAAAAGTCAGGTATTCATTTGAACTTAGCTTTTAAAAACAGATGACTACTTTTTATAAGACTGAAATCCAGCTTCAGCTCTAGTATTTACCTGTGAGCTGTCCTCTCCTACCATACAGTGTCTCATCCAATAACAGCCACAGTTAATGCACATCTTTGATCAGCGTAGCTGGCAACTCCTTGCAGTGTCCCCCAAAGTGTAAGAATGCAGCTAACTCACCGATTTATTTCAGCAGATGCCACAAACCATGAGATTATTTACTAATCCAGTTTGAGGACTTAACTTTTCCCATTCAGACTCTTCAAGGAATGTAGGAGGGGTTGTGCCCCAGCCAAATAAAGCACATTTGCTGCCTGGCTAGGTTCTTCTCTCAGTGCCTTGGGCCTGCACTCTGGAGGGTAATATTCTTGCTAATCCTCTCTAATCCTCTTCAATTTTTTTTTTTTTTTTAACACAGTAAAGGATCACTCACACAGCACTGCTGTGGGAAAATGGTCTCAAATATCTGACCCCTGACCCAATGCTCATGCTCTCCACAGTGCCCACTTTCCCATTATGCTAACTGGGAATATAAACCCAGCAGTGGTGGTGGAGCTCCAGTGCAAGTATTGCCACAACACACCAATGCTCAGCCCCAGGCTTTGGCCCTCTCTGAACCCATGTTACCACACAAACAGAAAAATTCCAGCTTGGCAGGTTTTCACATCCATGTTTATGCATAAAACAGGGAAGGTGTCAGTACTGAAAGTGTCTCAGTACTGAACTGAAGGTTTTGAGGTCTTTACACACAATAAAAATCTCTAAGATATTCAGATGTTTAAGATTGTTTCATAAAGAACCACAATGCAGTTACAGATTTGTAATTGGAAATGGCTTAAGAGGACCTCTCTTCTAGCTGGTTCTAACTTTCCAAACAACCAGCCTTGTAAAAGCAGAACAAAGAGAAATAATTTATTTTCCTTATGCAAAATGCTACGAACAAAGACAATGACTTTCATCTGATGTGCTAACAGAGGGATTTCCTGCTTTACACACTCATTTTCAGTCTATGGGGTAGAACAGAACAGAAATTCAAAGATCAGATTTTCTTCCCTCTCTGTGATCCACTGGGCAAGTTGCTTCACTTCTCTGCCCTTTTTCACTTGTTTGCTTTGACCATAAACATTTCAGAGCTCTAAACAGCCTGCACCAGTAAAATTCTGCTCTGTCATCTAATCAGTTGGTGCCTCGAGGCAATGTTGTAACACAAAACCCACGAAGAACGGACAGATGTACAATTAGAGGAGAAAATCAAGTTACTGAAACCTGGAATCAGTTTCTGCATTTGTCTGCAGAGCTACAGACCATATTTTAACAACAGCCTGTTCGAAATGATCTCTAACTTCTTTAAAAAAGGTATATGAGGCTCCAGAAGCAACTGGAGGATACCCAAAACAAAAGAACTTTTAGATAATGATAATGCATTATAATCTTCTGCCCCTAAAGGCAGAGGCTAAAGAAAAATCTGTCTGAGACTGTGTGAAATGAACTTGCTGCGCTCTTGATCAGTCATGCAAAGAAGCAGCAATTAGCTTCCCCAGTGCACATTCTATTGGATTGGACAGGCAGACAGAGCGCAGCGGCCGGATCATTCCAGCCTCCCCAGCAGCAGCCACTGGGGCTCCAGCATCATTTCCAGAGGATTAGACCCTGCCCTGAGCCAGCCTCCTGCTGCAAGGTTCACACTCAGAGCATCCCTAGGACAGGAAAAAGCAATGCTTGACTTTCACCCAGTGCTCTGTGGAATCTGTGTTTTGATGCCAGACATGAAATTACAGCCCGTGGTGATACAGACTCTTCATCTTGTTTACACGTGGATGAAGAAAATAAGTGACTGCAGATCTTTCAATAACCATGGAGCCATGGTTGGAAGCCCAGCAGAATAAAGGGGTTTGGAATACTAGAGTGATTACTGTTTGGAGAACTTAATTTGGCTTTAGGGACTTGGAAGCAGGGTCCTGGAATGAGATATCTTTAAGGTCCCTTCCAACACAAACCATTCTGTGATTATTTTATGACTTTAAATATCTACATTTATATTTATTAATGTCCACCCTTATTGAGAGTAAAGGGCCTTCAGTAATACGTTACTGGATTTTCCAGTGAGTTAGAAAATTTGCAGTTTAAATTTTTGTGCAAAAACCCATGTCTGAACATCAGCTATTATTTAAAAAAAAAATCTAGCCACAAAATATTTATGATATAAATACTAATGTTTTTAACAACTCCACAGAGGGAATTATAACCAAATTCAAGAAAATATGGGGCTAGAAAGGCTCCAATAACAAAATGATATTATAATATGGTATTTTTCAGAATACATTACAAGTGGTCCAATAGGAAAGAAAACACTTTTACCTTTGGAACATGAGGGTTAAATTCCACAGCTCTGTGAATTGCTTCCACAGCATTAATTTCTGCTGTACTAAGTCCTCTCCTGGAGGCAGTTTCTGGGGAGAACCTGAAGGGAAAAACCCACCTTGAACAAAAGTAATAAATAATAAATGCTAACTGGGTGTTTATTTGCACTGCAAGCTCAGAGTTCATTTAAAAATTGGCTGATTTATCAAGAAAGATAAACAAACCCCTCTAGGAGAAAAATGTTCATGTTAAGTCAGGTATCTTGACTGCTACCCGTGACATATGAAAATTGATGTTGATCCTGACTTTCAGCTGCCTGTTACAGCATCACCTGCTGGGAGGAGGAGCGGGGCTCAGACCATGGTGAAATGCCAGCATCACCTACCACAAACATCCAAAAAACAAATCCCAAGCAAAACACTGAAAACAGCATTTACACAAAAGCACTTGGCCAATACATGGGCCAAACATCCTCCCCTGTACTAAATCTATGGATGCTTAAAAGTAGTTTTAAATTGTGTTCTATTACACACACAAATATATGTATATATATAAATACACTCAACTTGCTCTTAGAAATGTAATTGCTACATAAATAGGCATAACAGGGATGTAAAAAAGACTAAAAAAAATAAATAATCCTTTAATTGAAGCAAAGATTTCATTACAGATTAGAAGTAATTTTAAAACAAAGGATTTAGACCTTTTTCCCTTCATATTTTACATCAGAACCCAAGATACAGTGACAAACCCTTGTTTTCACACATGTCCTTGCTTACCTTTCTGAAACAGCTCTGGCTTTTAGCAGAGCTGCTGTGTAACATATTGCTGCTGATTTGGGAAGACTGATATCTGTGATAAAATAAAATAATTAAGCTGTAAGATTCTAAGGCAATACAAACATTTTAAACCCACATCCTTTGAGTTAAAGATTTTTTCCTTGGGTATGGGAGACAATGAATTTAGCATCTGGAACATTTCAGCTGTGATTAGAAACTCTGAATTGTCTTTTTTCTGACAGTCACCAGTCAGCCTCAGATTGAAAACCCAAAGTTGTATTTAGGTGATAGTCCCCTTTTGTTTCTAAATGTACCAACACACTGAAACTGAATCCAAAGAGAAATGTGCATACAAATACACTTAAGAACAGAATGTATTTCCTGTATTAACCCACAAAGATTTAAAGTAAGCTTCTGATCTTAATTTTGCAACAGTACATTAACACAGTTCTGTACAATGCTGAGACACTGACCAGAAGCTGACCACAAAAAATGACATTACAGACAGGTAGATGAATTTGAACCAAAACGCGATTTCCGTTCTTCTGCAGCTCCATGAGGGAAAATTCTGTTAGCTGTAGCTTTGTAGCATATCTGAAGCCAAGTCTGAGCTGACAATTACAGATTAGAAGGTTAGCACTCCACAGTGCAAGTTTACTTTAAAAGCAGACAAAGTCTGGGGTCTAATTCCCAAGTACCACGTTGTGTATAGTCAGATGGTTCTTGCTTTTCTTCTAAATCCCATCCTGGGCCTGTCCATCACTTACTGCAAGTCTGGCTGTTGTGTCAAGCCAAACACAGGGGTGCTGCAGGGAGTCAAACATTTTAAACCCACATCCTTTGAGTTAAAGATTTTTTCCTTGGGTATGGGAGACAATGAATTTAGCATCTGGAACATTTCAGCTGTGATTAGAAACTCTGAATTGTCTTTTTTCTGACAGCCTCAGATTGAAAACCCAAAGTTGTATTTAGGTGATAGTCACCTTTTGTTTCTAAATGTACCAACACACTGAAACTGAATCCAAAGAGAAATGTGCAAACAAATACACTTAAGAACAGAATGTATTTCCTGTATTAACCCACAAAGATTTAAAGTAAGCTTCTGATCTTAATTTTGCAACAGTACATTAACACAGTTCTGTACAATGCTGAGACACTGACCAGAAGCTGACCACAAAAATGACATTACAGACAGGTAGATGAATTTGAACCAAAACGCGATTTCCGTTCTTCTGCAGCTCCATGAGGGAAAATTCTGTTAGCTGTAGCTTTGTAGCATATCTGAAGCCAAGTCTGAGCTGACAATTACAGATTAGAAGGTTAGCACTCCACAGTGCAAGTTTACTTTAAAAGCAGACAAAGTCTGGGGTCTAATTCCCAAGTACCACGTTGTGTATAGTCAGATGGTTCTTGCTTTTCTTCTAAATCCCATCCTGGGCCTGTCCATCACTTACTGCAAGTCTGGCTGTTGTGTCAAGCCAAACACAGGGGTGCTGCAGGGAGTTTGAAGCTTGGACTCATTTTTCCAGATGCTCAGAAAAAAATCAACAATGCTTTCTTAAGAAAGTGTCACAATTTCTGGTGTTAACAGAAAGAAGCACTGGGCAAAGTGCAAATGGTTTTCATAAATTAAAAAGAATCCACCCAGAAGAGGACCAAGGAATGGGAGCAGGGTGCTCGGCTGGCACAGGATTTGGGGAAAAATATAATACCTTTGATTCCCTGAGGCAATGAAGAACTGACATAACAGAGAAATCAACAACTTCTGACAATAACTGTCATAAAATACTGCTATGTCCCTCCATTCCAAAGGTGATTTAAGGCCCTGCTTTGACAGCAGCCTTTTGTACACTCATGAATTGGGCACTATCCAGGTGGCAAAACTGAGGGCAATAAAAAATAAGAACATACTTTATTAACCTTTATTTAGACTTACACAATATCCAAAACCTACTGATTGAGACAGAAAGTGAAAGCAAACAACAATTTGATGCACACCACTGATCTCTGGCAGCAGCATGTTTGCACACTGCTAATCTCTGATAAGCAACCTCAGTGTTACAGAAGCACACCACCAAGCCTGGAAGGTGACAAAAAGGAAAACTACCTTTTCCAGCTTATTTACATCAATTACTTCCAGGCTATGCACTGGCTGAAAAAGGCTGATGAATTTAGGCATATCCAGGGATGTAGAAGAGATTAATTAAAATGATCCTTGAATTGAAGCAAGGATTTCTTTACAGATTAGCAGTAACTTAAAAACACAGGAAGTAATTCATATGCAATTTAGTTTGCCTAAATTTGACCTTGGCAGCCAAAAGGAGAACTTGACCTGCACTCTGCAGGCACCTATTTGTTGCTGATGAAGGGAGCCTGCTCACCTTGCTGAGGCCATGGCTAGACTCTGCCTGTGGACAGACATCCCTTGCCCACCTCACTCACATTCTTATCCAAAAACACCCACATTTTCCAACAGGCATCACTTACCATCATACTTGGCTAAAACTGCCTGGACATCTGCATATGCCTGTAACTCCAGAAGGGCCTCTAGGAGGTTTTCGTGGATATTCAGCATACTGAGAAGTGGAAACTCTTTCATCAACTGCAAATCAGTAAAGAGAAATAAATTACAAATAGAATTGCAGTTGAATGACTGAAATACTTAATAGAAATCAGTACAATAATCTAGGGCTTTTTAATGTTCTGTTGTCTCAGAGTGTGAGAGACTGGCATGGAAGCAGCAAGAAAAGAACTGCATCATTTCAGAAAATCACAGAATGGTTTGGGTGGGAAGCAACCAAAGCTCATTTCATTCCAACTCCCTGCCATAGCTGAAGGGTAGGGACATCTCCTACTAGACCAGGTTACACAAAGCCCCATTCAATCATGTGCAAACTCATGGGAAAATAATTCAAACAGATTAATTATGATGCCTAGAAATGAACTTAAAACCATCAATTAGGACAATGTGATTGAAAACAACTGTTAACTCAGGTTTTTTTTATTTTTACTTACATCTCTCATCATTTTTACTGCTTCTCGTATTCTTCCAAGTTTCCTGGCACACATGGCTAGTCTCCTTTTCACATACACCAGTACATTGGTGTCTCTTCCTGATTACAAAGACAAAAAGCATTAGTCTATCAGTTTCAATCCTTACCTCTCCTAATCATAACCTCAGTTTTACATTTCTGCTCACACAAACCCAGGAGTTCATGTGATTCAAAGTCCTTACTCAGCTGTGCTTCATGCTGGGGGCTCTGGGAATGGCAGTTCTGAGATTTTCTGTAAATCATTTCTCCTGCTTTCAGAGCCTGCTTGAAATATTTCTCAGCATCCACAATAGTTGTTGCTTCTTCCTCAGCCAGGAGGACATATGCAGTAGCACAACTGAAATAAGAGAAAAACCTACCAGTTACTTTGAGGTAGGAAGTTTAGTATTTTTATTAAGTGACAGAAGTGTTAGAAATGGGCAAGATTCACTTATGTTTAAGATGTAAGCATTGACAGTATTAAAATTCCAAAACACTGACTTGAGTTCAAAGGGGGAGGGATGGGAAAAAATAAACCTTTTCCATTTTACAGAAAAAACCACACACACCCCCTCCCATTTGGAGCAAAAGCAAAGGAAAAAATTGTTCAAGCAAGTTAAATTATTTCTCCTTGAAACTGTAAAAATGGTCTGTAATTGTCTGCAAAGGTTTTTCTTTGTTTGGTTTACTTTTTAAAAATCAGGAGGTTTTAAAACATTTTACACAAAAATAACAAGACAACATAGCAAAGTGGATCACAGTTGTGGGTGAAATTCTTTGGTTTATGCTACAGAGTATTTTTAATTCCTTTACAGGAGTGGCATCACTGAGTTCCAAATACAATTCTACCATGATACCATCTCTGAAATACATGACCTTATATTCAATTAAGACCACTCCATACATGAATATGATTTCTCATTTGTTATTGCCACTAACACAGCAATTTAAGAAAAAAAAAGCTGCACAAAAGATGTTTTTAGTAGAAGAGTTCAATATTTCAGGGCAATTTACAGCCCCATGTGCAATTCCCAGTGCGAGGAGCCCCCCTTAAGCACTCAGAACTTTGCTGTAAGTGAATTATTAGATGAAGAAACTGACAGTGTGCTCAGTATCCTTCCACTTAATCCTTCCCACTAGAAACACAGCAGCTGAACGTACAAACTTACTCATTGTTCAACTCTAGAGCTTGATATGCTGCTTTAATCCGGGCTTGCGGGTTCCTCTCTCGCCAGGCTTTCTGCATAACTGTAGGAAACACATGGAAAGGCTGGTGAGGGACAGACACCTGTGAAAGACCTGGGAGCCAGCCCTAGTCAACATTCCCTCCAGTCTGATGGGAGCCAGCAGAGGCAACACTGGCTGCTGGGAGCCAGCCCTAGTTAACATTCCCTCCAGTCTGAAAATTCCTGTTTGCTGCACGATTGTTATAAGGAAGAACAAACAACTGTTTTTCATTTCAGCCTGTTCCTACCACAAGCATCAAATTCCAGCAACAGCTCAGTACACCCCAAATTTAGTCTAAGAAAGCAACACCACCAGGAAGATTCCTCGCTGGCCATTTCAGAACTCCTCCACGGAGCACAGACACAGCTTACATAACCAGGCAGATGTACTATTTCTAAACTGCTACAGGTTTTTGGAAACATTCCCCAAGACTTGTTGAAAGCTTGGCAGGAGCAATTGTTAAACACAGGTTCACGCACAGACCTGCAAAGAACTTTAATTTAAGCTTTCAAACAGAACTTCAAAGAAAACAGTGATGGAGTAAGTGGTGTCTTGCACAGGTAGAGTTTTATACTTAAATATTAAACTGGCCAGAGCAGCTGCAGCTGCCCCTGGATCCCTGGAAGTGTCCAAGGCCAGGTTGGACACCGGGGCTTGGAGCTCCCTGGGATAGAGGAAGGTGACCCTAATCATGGCAGGGGGTGGAGCTGGATGAGCTTTCAGGTCCCTTCCAACCCAAAATACTCTGGGATTCTGTTCCATGATTATTTTTAGACAACCGTTAGATCACAAAGGGTTAACAATTTATTTTTAAATTTACAAAGCACATTTGAGTGGCATCACAAGGCAAAGCCAATTCAGGATATACATTTATCAGCTTATTTGGTTTGGGAACAAGCAAAAAGGGTGAAATCTATTCAGAAGTGTCCTCTGAACTACAACTTGAATTCAAAATTATTTCAATGCAATGACTCTAGACCCCTCCTACCATGCTTCCATTTGGTAAAACTGGAAACACAAACTGAAAATCAACTTCTAGGAAAACAACACATTCAGAGCTACCATTTTCTATGCAGGATTATTAACTTTCACACTAAAAAGCAGTCCTGAAAGAACTCCAAAACCCTACATTCATGGAGTTTGATATCTGGCCTATCTCAAGGACGATAAGAAAACTGAAGAATCTATACATGTTTCTTTTGGAACAAAACCTCCTGCTGTCCAGCAAGAATAACGTGGAAAAATATTTGAGTTTTCTTTCGGAAACAAAATATTAGTCTTGGCTCAGCAAGCGAGACAATTCACTCCCTTTGTGAAATAAAAACACATCTTTCATATCAAACATGTCACAGCCAGCTGACAAGGAACACCTCCGGAATGTGACAAATTGACAATAATTCACACCCACGCTGACAATAACCAGGTAAAGAACATTTTCTGCACTAAACATGTGGAACACAAGGAAAAAAATCTGGAGACTGCACTATTCATTACTAAGGTTGAAATGAGACCACATTTTGGCTGTTGAGAATATAATCCAGGTTTGTAATGTTGTGTTAATTATTTGAAATGTGTGAGATCTTAAAAAACATCAGGACTGTGACAGCACTAAAGTCATAAAGAATGCACAATGTGAAACAACACCTTTCCACTAAATTTCACTAAACACTAAAATTCCAGAGGCTTGGAGCAGCCTGGTCTAGTGGAAGGTGTCTTGCAGAGGGGGGAACTGGATGGGCTTTAACTCCCAACACAAACCACAGATCCTCTACATGTATTAAACCTCTTTAGTAGTTGAGAAAGGCTAGTTTCATGAAATATTTGACACAATAACTTGCACTACTTTCAAGTTCAGTAAAAGCACACACTTGGCACTGTCCAACACTCACACACCTTAGGCAGACATCAGTACCTGTGTCTGAGGGCCGGAGGGCATCCGTGTCACAGGTGAAAAAGCTCTGATGATCTTGAGCAGACAAATTCATGTCATAGTAAGTAAGAGGCTCCTTCCCCGTCACCCACATGTACCTAAAACAACAGATTTCAGTAAAAGGCATTCCTAGTAATTAGCAATGCTGATATCAAGGCAATATCTGATGTGCCTAGTGCAGAAAATCTGTAATAAAAGACTAAAGCTACTAACACAAAGTTTCAAGTACTACTGTTCAATAATCTGTAAAGTTCTAAACAACCTGGGAACTGGCTTCCTAGAAAGCAGCTTTTCCCATGAAGTAACACTAGGAGACTTACAATATAGTTTAATAAAAGAGAATTTAGATTGAGAATCACTGTCTCAACCTCTGAATTAAGTTTTTTCCCCTACTTTACTCTCAAAAAGCCCTGATGTTACAGCAATATTTTAGTTCTTAACACTGAAACTGCCAAAGCTTGGCTTGGTGCCTTTTAAACACAGGATTGGTATCAACCACCCCTATAATCCTGCAGGTCTCCAGCTGTCTCCTGACATTACCAGCGCAAGCCCTGTGAAGAAGTCATGTGCATGCCCCCGATTAAATTTAAAAATATGCAGTGGAAAGCAAGATAATTAATACCTGCTATACTCTGCCCCTCTGAAAAGATTGAGAGGATTTCGCCACACTTTGCACTCTGAGGAATAACAAAATAAAAGTAGTTTTTAAATTAAAAGCACGGGAAATTAACTTGACATTAAAATGCAGTAATGCAAAAGCAGTTGTGTTTTCAAAAGCTGCTTTAATTTTATTATTAGGCAATCATCATCTTCATGAACTTCTGCTAGTCTGTAAACATTTTTGCTCCCCAGCATTGCTGGGGTACAAAAGCACAGGGTGGGAAGAATAAGCAATGCATGTACACCCATGCAATATTTACCTTTAGAACAGTAAATAACTAGTGCTACTGAAACAGTTTTAGCTAAATGTATAACATTTTCTAAATCATATCTTTAACAATGAATGCCTTAGACTGAAAAACCACAATGATTTAGTTTATTTTTAGCACTACTAACAAAACACTTTGTAAGATGTAGGCTTTGTCCATTTTTTAGAAGCACTAACGCAGAGCCAAAGCCACTACAAGCCCCCTCAAAGCTCAAGGAAAGCCCCTGGGACTCATCAGGAATCACCTGGCATGTTCTGCCTGCTGGTCTCGCTCTCCCCCGCCGAGAAAGCTGCTGGGGCTGGGGGGCTGCTCTCTGCACCCCCGATGAGGGGCCTCAGATGGCTCACAGAAACCTGCTCGATGAAGGACGTGCCGTACTTTCGGAAGTGCCACCACTCAAACACCTGTCACAGCAGAAAAGAGCACCAGAAGGTTCCTTAGGTGGCACCCTCCCAGCAAACACTGGGGACAAAGGGGGCTCACAGCGAGGACATGCCCTGCCAAGGACCAGGGAGGGAACCCTTCCCCAAGCAGAGTAACACCATGATCTAGCCTGGCCTGACTTGCCATGCAGGATCACTCACAGAGCATCCAAGAGATTGGAAAAAAACAGCAACATTTTAGTCAAATGTTATATTCCTCCCTCCCAAAGTCATCAGGGTAACTCAGAAACCCTTTCAGAAGCACCTGTATAGGGGAACTGTGAACAGAGGCAAAAAGCCATTATATCCTCTTTTCTGGTGAGGATATTTCAAGCTGTAGTACCTGCAGTACCAAATTTGTAGTATTCAAAAGAGTAGTTTTTTAATTTCACAATAATAATCTGAAAGAATGAAGGATAAAACGGCCCATTAAACTGAGATGTTCTGCTAAGCAGAAAGAGAGAGGCTAACAAAGAAACAAGGCTAAGTTAACACAATGACAGTCACTTAGCAGAAATTCTGGGCCAAAAATACCACCATCTCTTTTTGAAGCTATTAAAAATACCTGCATATCACAAGCCTTCAAGGACCACACCGTCTCTTTTTGAAGCTATTATAAATTAAATATTAAAAATACCTGCATATCACAAGCCTTCAAGGACCACACCGAAGTGTCAGCCCTGGAGCAGCCTGGATCAGGCCCTGTCTGCTCTCTGAGGTGACCAGTGACAGGCTGGAGCTTGCAGGGGAGGTAAGCCACTCCAGCATCCCACACAGGTGATCTTCTCAGACTCACACAGTCCCAACATGCAACACACACAGCTAAAGAGCTGCAACAAGACATCAGAGAAGTTCCTTCCCAGCACAAAGGCACCCTCTAGAGTCTGATATTCACTCCCTTTACCCCTCATAAAGCCATCCCAGAGGTGCTGAAGTTGTTTCAAAAAAAACAAAAAGAAGGGGGCTACTTACAAATATCAGTCCAGATATAAAAGATGAAGTTACTGTAAGGGCAAAGTAGAATTTTGGAGTCAAAGTGCTTAAGAACATGGTCACTGTTAAGAGAAAAAAAACGAGAGACTTAATAATCAGAACCGAAATAGATAAACAGCTTGTCTATTAAAGAATTCCAAATATCATGCAAATACATAGTACACTATAGCCCTAGTAGCTTTATAATGCTACACTCTTAGGGGAATCCTCACCACCTATTATTTTGTTTGTATCTACCTGTGACAGCCAATTTTTATATCCCACAAAAAAAAAAAAAAAAATCACTATTTTTCTAGACAAAGCATCTTACAGTTTCATCCATACAGTGGCTGCTGGACCACAACAAGCCAATTTAATACATTATTTCACTTTCAGACAAAATCACCCTGTTCTGATGCAAATTTATATGCAGTGCCAACATACGTTTTCCACAGACCTCTCCCTCCTGCTGTCGTGAGCACAGTGCAGAGAACGCAGCTATCTAGTGGTGCTCTGGCCATGGTTTGGACTCAAACTGCACATCAGCCCTGTCACCTGCCACCAGCACAGGCTGGACAGGGACAGTGGCGGCCAGGGCAGGGCTCTGGCCAGGGCAGGGCTCCGGCCAGGGCATGGCCAGGGCAGGGCTCCGGCGGGGAGCACGCAGCAGCAGCAGCGTGTCCCTCACCCCGGGCTCAGGTGACAAGCTCAGTGTGTCACCAAGCGAAGGTGGGATGCACCACCTGCCCGTAGGCACGGCTGGGACAGACTCACAGAATCAGAGTATCAATCAGTTTAGAACCAACCTTATCGAGTCCAACCTGTGAGCAATCCCCACCCTGTCAACAAGCCCAGAGCACGGGGTGCCACACGGGTGGGCACCCCACCACCTCCCTGGGCAGCCCATTCCAAAGCCTGACCGCCCTTTTCACCAAGAAATTCCCCTGATGTCCAACCCGAACTTCCCCAGGCACAGCTGGAGGTCGTGTCCTGTTCCCTGGAGCAGAGCCCGACCCCCCGGCTGTCCCCTCCTGGCAGGAGCTGTACAGAGCCACAAGATCCCCGTGAGCCCCCTTTTCTCCAGGCTGAGCTTCTTCCCAGCTCCCTCAGGATTCTCCAGCCCTTCCCAGCTCCCTCAGGGCTTCTCCAGCCCTTTCCCAGCTCCCTCAGGATTCTCCAGCCCTTCCCAGCTCCCTCAGGGCTTCTCCAGCCCTTTCCCAGCTCCCTCAGGATTCTCCAGCCCTTCCCAGCTCCCTCAGGGCTTCTCCAGCCCTTTCCCAGCTCCCTCAGGATTCTCCAGCCCTTCCCAGCTCCCTCAGGGCTTCTCCAGCCCTTTCCCAGCTCCCTCAGGATTCTCCAGCCCTTCCCAGCTCCCTCAGGGCTTCTCCAGCCCTTTCCCAGCTCCCTCAGGATTCTCCAGCCCTTCCCAGCTCCCTCAGGGCTTCTCCAGCCCTTTCCCAGCTCCCTCAGGATTCTCCAGCCCTTCCCAGCTCCCTCAGGGCTTCTCCAGCCCTTTCCCAGCTCCCTCAGGATTCTCCAGCCCTTCCCAGCTCCCTCAGGGCTTCTCCAGCCCTTTCCCAGCTCCCTCAGGATTCTCCAGCCCTTCCCAGCTCCCTCAGGGCTTCTCCAGCCCTTTCCCAGCTCCCTCAGGATTCTCCAGCCCTTCCCAGCTCCCTCAGCCCCTCCTGCTCCTTCTCTGCACAGCCCCCAGCCCCTCAGCGTTCCTCCTGAACGGTCCCACACGCGGGCACGGCAGGTGCGCAGCACGGCGGGACAATCGCCGCCCCGGCACTCCCGCTACAGCCCGGCTGCAGCTCGGCACGGCCGGGCCGAGCCTGCCCTGCCCGCACGCCCGGCTCCACAGGCAGGGTCCGCCTCCCCCCGGCGCACCGGCCGCCCCTGCCGCCCTCACCGGCCGCCAGGCCGTCCCGGAGCCGCACCGGCACCCGCAGCACCGCGTACAGGAGCCCGAGCCCGGCGGCCGCGGCCAGGAGCCCGCGGGCCCAGGGCGTCGCAGCCCGCCGCCGCAGCTGCTCCCAGCGCCGGAACGCCGCGGCCGCGCCGGG
>NW_024507768.1:219187-260917 GCF_017590055.1 Onychostruthus taczanowskii | reverse complement strand
GCAGCGCCGCCGCTGCCCTCCGCCATCGCCGCCGCCGGGGCACGCCGGGACGGGGGCGGGACAGGCACCGGGGCGGGGCTCCGCCGGCACGGGCAGCCCGTTCACCGGCCCCATCGCCGCTGCTCCAGGGCGATGCGCGGACCGATCGTCCCCCACAGCACAGCCGGGATGCCCGGAGGCTCCGGGACGCGGCAGTCCCGCCACCGCCGTGCTCCCGGCAGCGAAAAATCTGCCCGTTCCTGTGATGGTGGCAGCACGGCGTCTGCCCGCAGCTAAGATGGCGGCAGCTGCGCTTCCGGTTTACTGTTCCCGGCCGTCTCAGCCCACGGGGCACGGCGAGACAGGGCCGGGACGACCAGGGCGCGGCTGCTGTGGGCAGCCTGTTCGTCGAGTCCATCACCGCTGCTCCGCCCGAACGTATCCCACACAATGACCGGGAGGCGGCGGTTCTGTCAGCCGATAACGCGAGAACGCACCCGTTTCTACCATGGCGGCCAGGCGGCGTCTGCCCGCAGCTAAGATGGCGCCAGCAGCGCGTTCTGTGCGCCGCCCGGCGCTCCCGGCATGCCCTGCGCGGGGCCGGGCACACAGCTGCCAAGATGGCGGACCTGGAGGAGCGGGTGTCGGATGAGGAGAAGGTAAAGGAGGGGGTGGCCGCCCCTCCGCTGTGGGCCTGCGCCGCTGCCCCCGGGAAGGCACCGGGTGGGGAGTGGCGGGCAAGCTCGCTTGGTGCCGGTGTGCCGGCCTGCGAGTGCTTCGAGGCGGGCGGGCTCCCGAGACCACCGGGCCGCCGCCGCCCGGCTGAAGGACCAGCTGTTCCTTACCAGCGCAGCGCTTTGCCTTCCGATTTCCTCATTGCCTTCCGATTTCCTCATTGCCTCCGTGCAGCTGATGCGTCTTGGCCGGTTGTTGCCCATGAAAATGGGCAGTCTCAGCCTAAACCAGGGCAGGTTTGGACATCAGGAGGAGCATCTGAACAGAAAGGGCGATTAGACGCTGAAGGGGCTGCCCAGGGAGGTGGTGGAGTTCCCATCCCTGGTCAGGGAAGGCCCGGAGGTGGCTCCTAGTGCTCTGGTCTTGTTGACAAGGTGGCAGTCAGTCACAGGTGGGTCGCCGGGTGATCCTGAAGGTCTTTCCCAACCAAAATGATTTTGTGGGAATGTATTTTCTGCGCTGCTTTTCCCAAATCAGCAAAGTAACCAGGGTGTCTGTAAGGTACTTTGCAACCTCTTCACCTCCTGAACACCCTCTGAGTGTGGTGTTGCATTTTCTGCTCACCCCAGCTGCTGACAGGGACTTTGATGTAGAACCTGAGAATCCTACTGGATGGAAAGGACTAAGTCAGAGCAAATAGAGCCTAATTATTTTGGGAAAGGGGGAAATGAGCAGTTTGTTGTTCTTGTGTAGGAGTGTGGAAAAGTTACGTACTGCAAGTTCTCTGCTAGGTCGTACGCTGTTGTCTGCACACAGTAGTTTAAAAATGCACTGTTGCTCTTCCTTACATCATCAGTGTTACACTTAGTGCTTGCTTTGTTTCTTAACATCCTGCAGCAGTTGTCAGGCTCATGGATTTTCAAGAATCCTACAAGTCCAGCAGTTGCTTTCATTTTCCCCTTAAACTGCATTTTCAGCTTCATTTCGGTGACATCGTTTGTGAAACAAGCAGGGCTTTTGAGGTGCAGTTCATCTGTTAGTCAGTATTTTAGGTGGTGTTTGAAATAAGTATTCCAGAGCAGAATTGATGTGGCCTTTAGAACACTCAGTTTCAGCCAACTCCATGCCCCACAGAGGCAGAGAAGGATAACCTTAAAGGAGGATCTGAAAGAGAAACATGCAGCAAAGGTTTGCTGTAGTGTGACTGTTCAGATGAGTCTAGAACTTTATATATGTTAATTTTTAAAGTTTGAGTTTACTGGTACTTTAAAGCAAAAAACCCAAAAACGTCAGTTGAGCAACGATATTAATTCCTTCCATCCTCCAGGCTTCACTCCTTTATTCCCTTTTAATTTCTCAGCCAGGCTGGGAGAGCTGGGGGTGTCCAGTCTGGAGAGGAGAAGGCTCCAGGGAGACTTTGGATCCCCTTCCACCCCCGGGGGGGGCTCCAGGAGAGCTGGGGAGGGACTTGGGACAGGGCCTGGAGGGACAGGACTGGGGGGAACAGCTTCCCACTGCCAGAGGGATGGGGAATTGGGAATTGTTCCTGGCAGGGTGGGCAGGCCCTGGCACAGGTGCCCAGAGCAGCTGTGGGTGCCCCTGGATCCCTGGCAGTGCCAAGGCCAGGCTGGGCAGGGCTGGGAGCAGCTGGGACAGGGGAGGTGTCCCTGCCATGGCTGGGGGGCACTGGGTGGGATTTGAGGTCCCTTCCAACCCAACCAGTCTGTGACTGTGGGATTTTCTTATCAATTCCTCCGAAATCTCCCCTGTTCTGCTCCCGCTCACTCTGCTGCTGTTCTGCCACTTGAAGCTAAGGGCTGAGCAGCTTCCCTTCCCCTCAGACACCTTCCCCATTTTAGAAGCAGGAAGTTGATGCTGCAGAGCTGAAGTGACACCTGAAATGGCCCCGGGGCCAGGAAATGGGGCAGGTTGCAGAAAGTCCTATTTTGGTGTTTCTGCAGAGGAGCATCCTGACACCACCCTCCAATCAACCAGCTCCAAAAACCAGCAACCATTCAAGTGCTTGACATTTCAAACTAATCACTCCCCAGCCTGCCTCCTGCACCCCTGACTTCAGTAGTTGGACTGAAATGTTTTGTATTTTATTGATCTGTGAGAGGCAGGGCAAGGGATAATTATCCAAGTGAACACTTTCCACTTGCAGCCTTTGCTTGGTTCAGAACTGGCTTTGTAATAACGTTTGATTGAAGTGCAGAGGCCTTTTTGTGCTGATTTAATTTTTTTCATCCTTCCAAGTGAGAGAATTTGTGGAAGACTGTAAAAATCTCTCACTGAACACTTGGGGTTTTTTTCTGTTTGTTTGTTTTTCCCATAAGGATTTCCTTATGAGAATCCATTGATCTAAACTTCAGCCTACTAAAACAGTGTCCCCTTTTGCAAGGGTTTCATGCTCTGCAGCCACGTCATCATTGCATACATTTTTAAGACATTAAATTTTATGGCTTTTTAGAGGCCTTTTTTGCCATATGTTGAAGCACCTTGTAAAAGAGAATCTGTGCATCTGGGGAGTTAATTTGCAGGGCATCCTGGCATTAGTGGTAGATACTTGGGGGAGCTTTAGCACACTGATATTCTGTGCTGTGCTGACAGTTGTGTTTGCTCAGAAAAGCACGTGGTGTCCCTTCAGAAATCTTGCAGCTCTTTGGGGCAGACTCTGAGCAAAGTGCACTGAGCTGCAGGGTCTCTAAACCACTGCCAGGCTCTCTTCATCACCACCCAAATTTCTGACAGAGAAATTCGACAATATTGTGGCAGCAATCTGTGCTAATTACAGCTCTTTAAATAGTGAAAGTTTTCAGTTTAAGAGCTCCATTTTTAGAATTACTGTACACTTACCAACCTAAAACCAGAAAATTAAGATAAAATGGTTTTATGTCCTGCATTGTATCAATTACACAAGATACTGTCTTTTTAATGTGTTTTTTGTATTGCTTAATTTCTTCAGCCACAAATAATTTATATCTATTTTTTGAAATCATTTCTAATTTGGAAGGCAGTCTATTTTTATCTGAAGCTCAATCCAGTTAAGGCAGAGTTGTTACTTGATCCTGTTGGAATAAGGCAATTACCTTTTGTTTGGAAAAGTGTTTATTTCTTTTCATGGCTTGCTTTAAATAATTATGTGACAAAGAATACAAACAATTTCACATTCAAACAGGGAAGACTGTTGAGAGAAGTGAGTTATTTCCAGCTCTGGTGATAACTCATGTGAAGCAGTTATATATATATATATATATATATATACACAATTCTTTGTTTTGCTGCTCAAAATGAAAAGTAGAAAGTAATCAGAGTTGTAATGAGCAATTCTGCAGTCACTTTCAATAAATGTCTTGTTAGACCAGAGAGGCTCTTTGGTCAGCTTTGTTAGCTGGAAATGTTAGCTGTCAGAGGAAATGGGATGTTTTTATTATTCTGAGGGAGAGGTTTAATTTTGTGGCATTTCCTTTTTCATTTCTTCCAAGATCTTTCTATTCCCTTTGGTCCTGTAAAAGCCATAAAAGACTTTATAATGAAAACCATAAACTCTTACCAATTCCAACAGAATCAATATTTGGACCACCTAAATTCTAACAGTGCAAGATGTGTATATTGGATTTCGGAACACATTGCAATTTTATTACACTTCTAGAAGAGACAGGGTTCTTCTTTTCCAGATTCAGAGTTTCTGGACATTGAAAGTTGGCTGTTTCAGTTATTGATGCCTTCATCATCACAGTTCAGTGCCTTCACAGAAACCCAGAATGGTTTGGGTTGAAAGGGACCTTGAAGATCATCCAGACTTCCCACTAGACCAGGTTGCTGCAAGCCCTGTCCAGCCTTGCTTTGAGCACTCTTACAAGACTATTTCTACCTTGACAATGCATGCCTAGACTTCTCCCTAAATCTGCCACCTTCTGTCACTTCAGAGTTGGTTTTGTTGGCGAATTGCTTCGATATGTGTGAACTCAGTAAGTTACTTTTGTCTTTAATTACTTTTCTGCTTCATTGTAGGTGCGTATAGCTGCAAAATTCATCACTCATGCACCCCCTGGAGAGTTCAATGAAGTATTCAATGGTAAGCAATTAAGGAAAAAATTATCTCTGGTGTTTTCTTCACGTTTCATCTATTATGAGAATCTAAGGCTGTGTCACACCATACTGCTTTGAAGGTTAAGTGGCTAGGGAAAGCATGCAGTCCTTCCTTACTGCTTCTGCCTGATGAAATTATTTCATCTTTTAATGTTTGCATTTGTACAGTTGAAAACAAAGTGCATTAAAAAATCCAGTAACACACTTGGACCTTTCTTCTCCAGATGTCCGGTTATTGCTCAACAATGACAATCTTCTCAGGGAAGGAGCAGCACAGTAAGTACTGAGATTTCAAACATAAATTACCATCAGAGATCCTTCTGTTTTCTTATACCCATCATTCTGTGACAAAGAGAACCATTTGCTGTATTCAGAGCAATCTTATGTAATTCCTTAGCCCACCTAACAAAATACATAATGAAAGGTGTGGATGATTCTTTTTAAAAGCCCTGAATTGGAATTTGTGCTGTATAAAACTGACAGGAAGGCATTCTGCCAAAAAGTTTCACTCTGCAGAGCAGAAATGTCTGAACATGTTGAATCATCTGATTTATAAAGTGAGTAACTGAAACACTGATTAATCCGTAGCCTAAGTTTAGAAAAATAACTGCCCTCAATAAAAACTTTTCAAAATTTGTTGTTTACTTCCACAGCTTTATTAGAAGGTGCTTAAAGATTACACAAACAGGCTTTTTGATGCTAAGATCTATTTCAGGCTAGGTGACGTGTCAGTCAGCAAGTCTTTACATAAGAAAATTGTTGTAAATATTCGTCTGTTCATTTGTTTACCTTGCTGCTGTTTAAATTGTATCTGGGGTGTTCCTGTTTTGCCTTGGCTTGCTCACATTTCCCCAGGCTATCTGCTGTTCTACTTTTGAACTCTGTTTTCCTGGCCATCGCTAAACAAACCTGGTTTTAGATCTGGGGTTTTGTAGCTATCTACAATAAAAGGTACTGGAAAGTCTTTTAACGGTGCTTGTGTGTGTTGTTCGCCCAGTTAAGTTGATGTTTGCTGTAATGTAATCACACAGCTTACTTGAGTCAGGATAAATGTGCACGTGCAGCTAAAGTTCATGTTCCTCTGGTCCTCTGCAGTGCATTTGCACAGTACAACATGGATCAGTTCACTCCGGTGAAGATAGAAGGGTACGAGGATCAGGTGAGAGGAAACTTTGTACACTTGCACTGTGAACAAGCAATAAAAATGTTCTTTCATCAGGATGTTGGCTCACAAGTCAACGTCACCATCAGCTGACTCACTCATTCTGCTCACAAGGTACCAGCCCTCCTCCTTCCCCCACATATCACTGTGACAAACTTTCCTTGATAAGAACAAAGCATAACCAAGATGTTCTCCAAGTTCTGTGTCGTACTACTTAGTAAATCCAGTTCATTGTTCCTTAGAGCTCTGTGCTGAAGTCACTGGAATTTGACTTGAGTATGAGTGATTAAAGATTACTGTCTATTTAAAGCTGACTTACAAATCCTTATGTTGCTACTTGCTTACAGTTCCTACTGACAATTGATAATAGATTCTTAATAGTTTGTTTGGTTTATTTTCTGCAATTTTAATCCATTCCTAGCCACCCTAAAAAACAATCTTTGTTTATACCAAATCATTGATTTGGTGTAGTGATTATACCTAATACAATCCAGTCTGTGCCACCAAAACAAGTTATTTCAGGGTTGTTTTTTTTTTTTATTCTTTTTTTTAGAACAAACAGCGTTATTTCAGGGGTTTTTTTTTAATTCTTTCTTTTTTTTTAGAACAAACAGCAAGTGGTAGAGAAGCCAGAAAGCTGCCTGACCATCTGCTCTGTTCTCTGAGCTGAGCTCTGACCCAGCTTTCCTAGTGTCCCAGATATGTTTATGGGAGTATGGGAGGCATATGTTAAGAGGGCTGTTCATAGAAATAGCTTTGATGAGAAAGTTACAGCACGACCTGCAAAAAAACAACCAAAAAACCCACCCCAATAAAGTCAATATTGGTGAAAAAGAAAAAAGAAGGGAATGTGCAATGCTGCTTTACTGTCTGCTTTAGTTGGTGTATTTTTGAAGTAGTCACATCTGTGTACCCTTCTTGCCCAGAAGTAGAGCTATTGCAAAACATGGAACATGGCAACAAATGGTAGATTTCAGAGTAAAAGTCTCTGTTTCCTTTAGAAACAAGGAAAACAGCTAAAATCAATTTAAATGCAAAGCAACCTGCTTCTATTGTAAGGATACCCAATTTTAAGCCAAATATATACATTATTATAGTTCAGCCTTTTCTGGGACAGAAGTCTAAGTGCAGTATTACTGTGGAGAGCACAGAGTTACCTTCAGCCTCACAACAACTGCTAATTTAAATTATTACCGAAAATTTTTGCTTTTCTTCATGTGACCTTATAGCTCAGTGAAAGAACCTGTTGTAACACTGATCTGCAAGTAGGGGAAAATGCAAAATAACACATCTACATCAGCCTAAATGTATCATCATTTCAACTTCTATTCCAGGTCTTAATCACAGAACATGGTGATCTGGGCAATGGCAGATTTTTAGACCCAAGAAACAAGCTTTCTTTTAAGTTTGATCACTTAAGGAAAGAAGCAAGTGACCCCCAGGCCGAGGACACAGAGTCGGCTTTAAAACAATGGAGAGATGCCTGTGACAGCGCCCTGAGAGCCTACGTCAAAGACCATTACCCCAATGGCTTCTGCACTGTTGAGTATCCGTCTTGTTTCCCCAAAAGTGTGTGCCTCTGAGTCAGGCAGTCCCAGAGCTGGGCAGAGCTGTTGGAATTCTCCATTCTCTCTAGCATTTTGGCTGACTTTGGAATGATTTTTCCAAAGAGGGTGCAGCTATCTTGGTATGCACGCAGAGGTAAAGATGAATTAGACCCTTTTTATAGGCATGACTGCCAAGCACCTTCACACCTACCCATAATAAGATGCCTGCCAGGGGAGGTGTTGGACAATGTAACTTGTGGTGCATGTTCCCGGTGAGGTACCACCGCAGCAGCCTGCACCCTGCTGCCAAGAACAGAGATGAAGAATGGCTTTCCTTAGCTCTTGGGCCTTTTTAACTCTTTTTCTAAATACAGGTTTATGGTAAATCTATAGATGGACAGCAGACAATTATTGCCTGTATTGAGAGCCACCAGTTTCAGCCCAAAAATTTCTGGTAAGACTATTTCAACACAGTGTGTTTTCTTTCTTTGCCTGGTTCCTCAAACCAACCCATCCTCTAGCTCTGACACGGTCTGAAGGACAGGGAGTTTTGGGCTTCCCAAGGAGTTCTTTTCCTTGTGTAGTCTGTTTTCCTTGCAGCCCCCTTGGCACTTACCATACTCTTCCTGTGACCTCTGTGGAGGAAAAGGCATTAGCAGAGCTGGATAGATACTCCTTTACATCTTGGAGCTTCTTTGTACTGAAACTGCATTATATTCAGCTGGGCTGCAGAAATTTAACTCCATGCCATCTAAAGCACTAAATCCCATGTGGTGGTGGTGATAAGACAACATCAGAAATAACTTGGCTGTTAATTTCCTTCTTTTTGCTGTTAGAGCTTCTTGGAAATAGTTTTTCGTGCTTTGATTGCTTTTAGGAACGGGCGCTGGAGATCAGAATGGAAGTTTACCATCACACCACCAACAGCTCAGGTGGCTGCAGTGCTCAAAATCCAGGTGAGTTATTCTTCCCTGCAGTGACAGGAGAAGCTGCATTGTGCTTCTCTTACACAAATGCATTTGGTTCAGAGAAAGATCCTGAAATGCTGCAGAGATGTCCTTCTCAAGTCAGGATGTTACTAAACTAAACAATTCAGCAAAGTAATTCTTAAATCTAGTATTCCAGGAATAGTCTCAGATCTGGCCTGTGGTTTATTATGTAGCATTACCCTATAGGCCTCCACTTTGCTTCACTTTATAGGGCTAAAACCTCTGCCTTGAGTCTTTTATAATTGCTCTTACGTCAGCTCTGGGCTTTCACTGATTAACAGAATCTTGAACAGTCTTGACAAAGAACGAAACCTTTTAGAAAATCCATCCTGCTTTTAGTCTCCATGTAAGCAGAGAAGACTGCCACTATGGTCTGTAGTGCCATTTTAGTAGCATTTGGGGGGTCAGGAATTCTGGAGGGAGTAGTCATAATAAAACCTGCATTCTGTCTTTTTGTCCAGGTGCATTACTATGAAGATGGCAACGTCCAGCTGGTTAGTCACAAAGACATTCAGGACTCTGTACAGGTGTCAGTAAGTATGCTAAAAGGTCTTTATGATAAGCAACTGTTTTCATTCCTTTAATAGCTCATGAAGCATGCACTGCTCTGACTTCATTCTCTTGACTTCAAAGTAATTTTAGGGTGAACAGTAAATGTGGCGTTTAGAGTCACGTAGGAATCCCAGATTCCCAACTGCTTAAAATTCAGTCTTATTACAGAGTCTGTATTGGGAAGCTTCTCTTGGAAGTTAGGGTTAAAAAGGACAGAATATGCTTTTCTATCTCTGTGCAAGGGAAAGAAACAGAGACATATGCTAAGGGAAATCAAGAAATCCTCTAGTATGGTAGAGGGAGCAGCAGCTGCAAAGTGAATCATTTTACCATGAAGGTCCACTTCCTTTTTGCTCACTAGGGTGCAGCTCTGTTCCAGTTTGGAGCACAAGCTCTACCCAGTATGTAGTAAGGGAAAGGAATCCAGCTATAACCACAAGGCATAAGCTGATGATGTCACCTACTTTATCTATACTCAGCCTATCATTTGAGAAGAAATCTATTGTGTAGCTTATGTAAGTTGCTCTTAAACATGCAATTATTTATTTCCTTTGCAGAGTGATGTCCAAACTGCTAAGGAGTTTATTAAGATCATAGAAAATGCAGAAAATGAGTACCAGGTAAGACCAGTAGTAGTTAAATAAAGCATAGAATCATATCAGTCTCCATTTGCAGTTAGTGGAAACATGGAAAACTGACCTCTGGTTCTGTTCCTGGCTGAATCTGGTATTGCCTGTAAGAATTACTTAGAAAAGGGTAGTAGCATTTGTTTAAAAAATACAGTTATAAAGCTGTACAGTTACAGTTACAAAGCTGTGTTGTAATTAACTATCAGCTTTACTGTATGGTTTTTTTAAAGGGTTACAAATGATACCTGGAAGGAGCATGGGAGGGGAGTGGGTGAGTCAATGTATTTTCCTCTGTGACAGTTAAAAATTCTGAGGAGGGAATTGGTGCAACAGCTTGTGCATTGTCCCAGCCTCTGTGCAAGGAGACTGGAAAGAGAGAAGTCAGTGAAAGACCCAAGGAGATGCTGCTACATGACAGGGCAGGTGAACAGAAAACCTTTGACTTGCACACACGCTGATGACTGCATTGTTAATTTAGTTAATAGTGTGCCTTACACCTTACAGAAAGGAGTTTGTGGCTTTAACACCAAGCTGAGCTGTCTCCTAGTGTTTTATGCGTGCCCTAACCAAATCTGCTTGCCCTTGCAGACAGCAATCAGTGAAAACTACCAGACTATGTCAGACACCACTTTCAAAGCCTTACGCCGGCAGCTGCCCGTCACCCGCACCAAGATTGACTGGAACAAAATCCTCAGCTACAAGATTGGCAAAGAGATGCAGAATGCTTAATGCAGAAACAAGGAGGTGTATGAAACAGTCATGTGCAAAAAAAACAAATGTGGTCCTATGCCAAGTAGATGGTTTTTAAACCACAGCAGCATTTTTTAGGGCTTTCAAAGTTAACAGGTTTTCTAGCCTGAGAGGGAACCGTGGAACAAATAGTTGTCTTTGTGTTTTGTGTTTCCTGCCACATAAACTTCCTGTTGTAGCTGCATTTAATAGGTCATTTAAATTCAGCCATTCGTGGCTCAGAAGTATAGCTGTTTTCAGTCACTGGCTGGAAAACTTCCTAGCTGGAAAAGCCCTATTATGACCCCAGGAGAGGGTGCAGAGCGTTCCCTTCACCTGTATCCAGCACTCCAGGTATCCAGTAAGTTTGTCAAACCTGCCAAGAGCTCATGGCACTGCAAGACACAGGAAGTGCAAGACAGTGAGTCCTCGTGTATCCTTATTCCCAGCCTCCACAAAGCAGATATCTGCAGGCTTAGATTTTGCTATAGAAAATGAGTTTACAGGATCCTTTACAGAGTTCCCTGCTGACCCAGCTCTTCTGGGGACGCAACTTTTTTTTAATCTGAAGATTTGAGCCATGTTCCCTAAAAGTGAACATCTTTCTTCTCCCCTCCCTCGTGTACGTACGGTTACCAGACATCTGCATTTTTACAGAACTACAAGATGAGTTACTGCTGATCCACAAGGGCTGGATGGTGGTTAAAAATGCAAATGTCTACAAAATAATAGGTATGTTGTGCTTTAATGCTTTGTGGCAGGTTCATAGATTTGTATCACAGGTGTATGGATGGATAGTGTACAAAATAAATAAACTTGCACCAAAGTGAAAGAAAAAATCCTTTCCATTTGTCTCAGTTGTGGACAGTTTCTTGTCATGCTTAGAAGGGATTTTGGAATTAATCTCTTCTACATGCTTGCTCTGCATTACTATTTTCCCCCTCTGACATCAAAACTAGCAGTCATAACAGTTTCTGTGAAGGGGAGGACGAAGAGAGAGACATATGCCTTTCTCAGATCTTGGAACACAGATTCACTACAAAGTGAACCTCCTTTGGTGAACTCCCTTTGCTTTGTTTGCACTTGGTTATCACTGGGCGCCTTGCAGGTTCTGGTTCTTAAACTGGCTCATGTCTCCTTGTTTTTAAATACACAAAGGAAAAAGGGTTGGGAAGAGAGGGGTGGGGTTGCCTGTGCAGTACACTTCAGGTTTCGCACAGTAACGCCGCAAAATAAGTGTTTATCCTTTGTGAGTTTTATCTAATTAAAATATATTTGTATTTGCTGCTGAGACTGACAACTCATCCCTCAGGCATCCTCTGTATCAACCAGTCTAGTGCAAATACACCAGTCTTTGTTTAAAGCCATTTGTGTCTGTTCTTTCATGGTCTCACTCCTGTTAATTCCTGAAGTCTAGGAAGTGTTGGCGTCACCATCCCTGAAAGTGTTCGAAATGTGAATGTGGCACTTGAGGACCTGGTTTAGTGGTGATCACAGTGGTGGGGCTGGGTTGGTGGTTGGACTTTAATGATCTCAAAGGTCTTTTCCAACCTTAACAGTTCTGTGATTAATCAGGGATGATATCACGCCAAACCCATGGGTGATGCTCCTGCCCTGGTATACAGACGGGAAATGGAGGGCTGAGCTTCCAAACTAAAACAGAAACAATCACAGAGTTTTAATGCAGCTCCTCACCCTGGAAAAAAAGCAGCAAGGCGGTCATTCCACTCACCCTCGGTGTCTTACTTTAACCCCTGCTTCAGCCACTCCTGGCTGTATCCCACAGCAGGGCTTTTTGGAGGGTTTGCACAGTGCTCTGCACCCAGGCCAGTTTGAGAGGCTGCTCCTGCGGCAGCACCCAGGGGACACGAAAGCTTGTGTGCGCCTCAGGTGCTGTGGGCTGCGGCCCTGGAGCCATCCAGGAAATCGCTGCAGCAATTGCAGGAATGTGAAGCCGGAGCAGGGCCCGAGATAAGACGGCACACAACACAGCTGTTATCTGCTCAAGGCTAGCCTGCTCCGCGGGCACGCTGAAGCGCTTCACCGCTCCAGCCTTAAAGCGCTTCTATCTCTTTGTCCTTCTCCAAATCTTTAGCTAATCATCCCGTGGGCTCACTGGCTCCCTGCCTCCCGGCCCTTCTCCCCCCCGTGCGGACCCAGGCTGCTGCGCTGTCCCGCGGCCCCGCAGCCTCTTTCGCTTTCGTTTCTCCCTGCGCGACCAGCCCGGGCTCAGCCCAGCCCAGCCCAGCCCAGCCCGGCTTAACCTGGCACTCCTGGACGCGGCACCATCGCGGCTCGGCTCGGCTCGGCTCGGCTCGGCTCGGCTCAAGCATGCCGCGGTTCAGCGTGGCGGAGGCCAGTCTTTGGGGGCATCAGTTCGTGCAGTTCCTGCAGGACACGGGCCGGGAGCAGACGAGCCTGCGGGAAGCGCTGCGGACCATCTACAACCAGGAGTTCCGGGGCAGGTGAGAGCCCCCGGCCAGACCCGGGCAACATCACCTGGGACAGAGCCCCGGCCAGCATCTCCCGATCCCCCGGCCAGCAACACCGCGGGCCCCAAGCTCGTCTGTCTCACAGTGCCCTGCCGGGATGATCCCCAGCTCCATGGGCCCCCAGCAGCTGCCTGGGGATGGCCTTGGGCACCCACTGCCCACCATCCTCCCCCACCTCACCTGCTGGCACCAGTCACACTGGCCCCTGTGCAATACCACCACTGTTAATCATTGGCAAAGCCAGGGCTCGGTGCACTGGTGGGACTGGGAGGAGGGACCTGGGGAGTCATCACTGCTGGGAGCACAGTGGCTGTGCCAGCTCAGCCCCTGAGCACTGGCATGGGCAGGGGCTGCATAGCTGTCAGGCCAGGCAGTGATGCAGTGGGACAGCTGCAATGGCTGTGGCATAGTTGGGACAGCGATGGCACAGCACGGACTTGCTGGAGCAGCCAGCAGGGATGTAAGATTTGCACAGACCAGTGGGAAGCCCAAGGCCTCCTTCCTCTCCTGGAGCAGAGGGGACCTGCTGAGGGGCCCCTCACTGCAGCCTCAGTGTCCGGCTTCATCTTCCCACTTGCCTCACCTCAGCTGCCTGTGCCCGCGGCAGCCGAGCCACACTGTCCCCCACAAACCCTCTCCCTTGTCTCCACAGGACTGATGCAAGGACGCCCAATTTTTCCTGCATGTTGTACGCACTGAGGACAACCCACCAGGTTCAGGTGCGCGGAGAGGTGGTGAAATTCAAGGTGAGTTTATGCTGGGGCAGTGCCCACCAGGACTGGCTCCTCAGGAGTCCCCTGCAGAATCCCAGGGCCGCGCTGATTCTGGCTGCTCCTTGCAGGTGACGAGGCATGTGGTGGTGGCAGACCAGTACCGGCGACCCCGAAGGAATGCACAGACGTCTGTGTCCACGTCTGCCTCAGGACAGCAGCTCAGCTCCACTCCACAAATGCCCCAGAGCTATGCCAAGCAGTGGTATGACCAGCAGCACCCCAGCTCGGCATGTCCCTTGGATCCCCCACCCCGGCTGGGAAAGCCTGACCCTCCCTCCCCACAGGGCTGAGCTCGTTCGTGGGAAGCACGGGGTAGAGATCGTCTCAGACCATGACCAGGGCGACGGGAACATCCGCTTCCCGGTGGAGCCAGGTGAGCCCCGGACAGTCACTGTCCTGCTGCGGAACCGTGGGACAGAGGTGGTGACACTGCAGCGCTTCCAGCCACGCCAGCAGGCACAGGAGCTCTCCTTCGCCGATGAGCAAGGGGCACTGCAGGGCCAGTCCCTGCTGTTACACCCAGGTGGGTCCCATCCCGTGCCCTGCGCCGCGCCCTGCCCTGCAGAGAGGATGCAGGACCCAGTCTCACCACTTCACCCCGCAGGTGGGATGTACCCCGTCCAGGTGCGGTGCCTCACCACCTGCAATGGGCACTTCAGTGCTGTGGTGTTCTTCGAGTTCACCAAGGAGCCAGACGAGTCCTTCAGCATCTCCCGCTACGTTGCTGCCGTTGCCGAGAGCCAGCTGGCCAAGGACCTGCGGCCCTCGGCACCTTTCCAGCCCTACGAGGCCAGCCTGCAGCGCCATGTCACAGTCATCACCGAGGATGGCATCCCCCCTGACAGGTATGTGATGGGCTCACCTGCTGTCATCCTGAGCACAGGGGCCCAGCCTGTTCCCCAGCCAGGAGAAGGTTCAGCTCCTTGACTGTGGCACCCCAGGACAGTGTTTCAGCCCTGCGCCATGGCTGGTGACAGTGGGGCTGGGGACACCATGTAGTCCCTGAAGCACTACTGTCCCCTCCACCCAGCTCCCTGAAAAATGAACTGGAGAGGGAGATCCCTCTGGGCACCTACCACTACCCAAAGAGCCTCAAGGACACGATCCTGCTCGGACCCAACACCAGTGCCAGCTCCAGCTGGGCTGCCATGCGGTGAGTGCCAAGGGCTGAGAGAAATGCTGAGGTGCTCCTTGAGTGCCAAGCTGTCCCTGGGACACAATGACATTGCTGCTGCCCTCAGCTCGCTGCTGGAAGCACCTCTGCAGGCTGAGAACTACTACCAGAAATTCCAGCTGCTGCTGCACCTGGAGGAGATTCAGATGGAGGTGGACATCCGGCGCTACGACATGCAGGATGTGACCATGGTGCAGGACAGGGCGCTGCTGGTTCTCGATGTGCGTGGGGGGCTGAGGGATGGGAGGGGTGCTGGCACAACGCTGGCGCTGCCAGGGTGCCTGGCATCACACTGGCCCTTTGGCACAGGTGCCTGGCGTGGCTGAGAACCGCCCGTCCGTGCTGAGAGGGGACCACCTGTTTGCCCACCTGAGCAGCGAGCGGGACCGCTCCCCGCTCGTGCGGTACAAGGGCTACGTGCACAGCGTGGAGCTGGAGAAGGTCAGGCTGGGCTTCTCCTCCAAGTGAGTGATGTCTGCTCCCAGCAGCCTTTCTCAGAGATGCCAAAGGCCAGGAGTGGGTTGGAAAGGGCCAGGAGGGCATGGGGGGGTGCCCCGTGCCCTGCTCACACCACTCCTTCCCAGGCTGCAGAAGAAGTTTGTGAACAACCTGAAGTTCGATGTGACCTTCACCTTCAGCCGGCTGCCGCTGCAGGTCCAGCACCGGGCTGCAGTCCTGGCCACGCGCCAGGGCTTGTTCAGCCTCCTCTTCCCCTCCGCCTCCTGCCACAAGTCCCTGTTCTCCGGCCCCTTCCAGCCCCGGTGAGTCCCAGCAGTGCCGGGTGGGAGGGTCTGAGGGATGAGGGGATGGAGGCGACGGAGGCAGCGCAGCTCTGCTCCCGCAGGTGGTTCAACCGCAAGCTGGAGACCAACGAGGAGCAGCGCAGAGCTGTGACCCACATCGTGACGGGGGTGTCCCGGCCAGCCCCGTACCTCATCTTTGGCCCTCCTGGCACTGGCAAGACGGTCACTATGGTGGAGGCCATCAAGCAGGTGAGTGGCCGGTGCCCAAATCCAGCCCTGAGCGTTGCTGCCCATTCTCATCCATGGGGCTCAATGCTGTCACCTCCTCCTCCCACCCAGGTGTGGACATGCTTCAAGGATGCCCATATCCTGGCCTGTGCCCCCTCCAACAGTGCTGCAGACCTGCTGTGCCAGTGCCTCATCAAGGACATTGCCCCTCAGAATGTCTACAGGCTCATGGCCAGCTCCAGGAACTACAGGGAAGTGCCCCCTGATATCATGGTAGGTCCCTGCCCCTCCACCCTGAAATCATGACAGCACATCTGGGCTGGCGTCCCCCAGGATAATGGGACCTCACCCAATGCCTGCACTCCAGCCCTGCTGCAACTGGGATCATGAGCAGAGCAGCTACGTGTACCCAAGCAAGAAGACCCTGAGGCGCTACCGGATTATCATCACCACACTGGTGACAGCAGGAAGGTCAGAGGAGCTGGGATTGTCCCCAGCCTCCGTGGCAGGTGGACCCAGGGCCGCCTTGCAGGCAGGCTGTGAAGGCAGTCCCTCTGGGACTCAGCAGGGAGGGGCTGGAGGAGGGCAGGCAGCAGTGGGGGAAACCCCTCCTCTGTGGGAGGATGAAGGGTAGGACAGGAAGGATGGCCAGGTGGGGCAGGATGCTGAGAACAGCCCCATTCCATCTCTCCTCCAGGCTGGTGTCAGCCAACTTCCCCCCTGGGCTTTTCTCCCACGTCTTCATCGACGAGTGCGGCCACGCCGTGGAGCCGGAGAGCGTCGTCGCCATCGCGGGTGAGCGGTGCCCGGCTGCTGACTCAAGGACCAGCATCTCTGCGTGGCCTGGGCTCCTTCCCGTTCCCCGCTGACCTCCCCCTGTTCCCAGGGCTCCTGGCTCCCATGGATGAGGAGACCAACCCCAACGGGGGGCAGCTGGTGCTGGCAGGAGACCCCAAGCAGCTGGGCCCCGTCCTGACCTCCCCACTGGCCACCCAGTATGGTCTGGGTGAGTAGGGAGAGGAGTGGGAGTGCTGCGGGCACCCCACAGGGGCTGAGTGGCCTTGTGGGGAGCCACAGGATATCACTGGGCACAGGCACCTCGCTGCTGGAGAGGCTGATGCTGCACAACCCCTTGTACAAGAAGTCGAGTGGAGGCTACGACCCCCAGTTCATCACCAAACTGCTCTGGAACTACAGGTGGGGACAGGGATAGAGCAGGAAGGGGTCGAGCCAGGCAGGGGTTGGGGAGCATGGCGCTCCAGGATCTGTCCCCCAGAGCCTCAGAGTGCCTCAGCTGGTGTGGGAGATGGGAGTGCACCTGCTGTCCTGGCTGCACGGTGCCTGAGAGGGTTCTGGACCCGCATGGCACCCACCCTGGCACTGTCCTGCCTCTCCCAGGTCCCATGAGGCCATTCTCAGGATCCCCAACGAGCTCTTCTATGACAACGAGCTGAAGGTGTCCAGGAGCGACGGGCTTGACGTCCGGAATCTGTTTTGTACCTGGGAGGAGCTTCCCAAAAAAGTGAGTGGAGGGACTGACCCAGGGGGTTCCCCGAGGCACAGGCAGAGCAGAGCCAAATGTTCTCCATCCCCAGGGCTTCCCCATCATCTTCCATGGCGTTTGTGGGGAAGACCAGAGAGAGGCCAGGAGTCCCTCATTCTTCAACACGGCCGAAATTGAGGTGCTGGTGCACTACCTCAAGAAGCTGCTGCAGAGCCGGGGCAGGGGAAGCTGCCCCAGCGTGTCCCCCAAGGAGATCGGCATCATCTCTCCCTACAGGAAGCAGGTGAGGAAGGCAGGGCAGGGCAGAGACCTCCCCAAGGGACAGGGAGCACTGGGATGGATGGGCAGCCCCAGAGCTGGCACAAGGATGGCCCTGTGGTGGCTGGATTTTGCCATGTGCCTCCACTCAGGTGGAGAAGATCCGGAAAGCCGTCGCCTCCCTGGATCCCGATCTGCAGAAGCTGCCAGACATCAGCCAGCTGAAGGTACGTCCTGGGCACGGAGGAGAGAGGAGCCCCTGGAGCCCAGGGGTGCTCCTGGCCCCTCACCTGTTGTCCCTGCCCCAGGTGGGCTCTGTGGAAGAGTTCCAGGGCCAGGAGCGGCAGGTGATCCTCATCTCCACCGTGCGCAGCTGCAGCACGTACCTCCAGTTCGACCAGACCTTCAGGCTGGGCTTCCTCAAAAACCCCAAGGTACCTCCTAGCTCCAGGCAGACCCTTCTTCCCTCTGGTTCTCACAGGCAGGTGGAGCTGCTCTGGGTGCTCAGTGCCACCCCAGAGCTGCCTGCACCCAGGTGGGGCTGCGAGACGATGAGAGGTGTTGCAGCCAGGTAAAGCTCTCTCGCTTGTCCTCTTCAGAGGCTTAACGTGGCCATCACCAGGGCCAAGGCTCTGTTGGTCGTGGTGGGTAATCCGACCGTGCTCAGCAAGGACGACCACTGGCTCAGGTGAGCTGCTCCTGGCCCTGCCACTGCTCAGCAGCACCTGCCCTTTCCTGCTGCCTGGCCATGCCCACTGCCACAGAGCAGCGAGGCCGGTGCCACCCCGTGCCCATGCTCCCCTCCCTCTGCACCTGCAGGTTCCTCAGGTACTGCAAGGAACAGGGGGGCTACACTGGGTACCCCTACGAGGACGAGAGCTCAGCTGAGGACAGACTCGCCAACGAGCTCCACACGCTGCAGCTCAGTGTTTAGCACCCAGGTGAGCAGAGCTGGGCACTGCCCGTGGGGCCCTGACAGCAGCAGGCTGCCAGGGTTGCATGCCAGCACCCTGGGGCAGCAGCATGGCCAGGTAAAGCTGGGGCGCTGGGAGGCTTCTCCTGCCCCAAATGCAACAGGACTTACAGCAGGTTTTTGCTTAGGGCTTGCACGTCTCCATCTCAAAGTCAGGAGCCAGCTCTGCCGTGAGGTTTCTCTGCAGGAGATGCACCTGGGAAGGGGGGAGAAGCCCCAGGAAGTGCATCCCCCTCAGCCTGTCCCTGGCCTGCAGCAGCTCCTGCTTTTTCTGTCTCAGTCCCGGGGTGCTCCATGCATCCCTGTGGAGATGGAGCTGAACCCACTGGACCAGAAGGTGCTGCCAGCCTTTGCTGCCAGCCACGAAGCCCACACCAGCATCAGACTGGGACAACTCTCCATTTTAATCATTTTTTACGTGTCTGTGGCAAAACTATTCTCTGTGACTGGTCTCACCATTCAGTGAAAGGCTTAAGCCTGGAGACTCCGGCCTCCAGAGAGCCTCACTGGGTGCAGCGGGGAGCTCCCTGCTGCTGCGATGGGTGACCAGGGCAGGCAGGGACCTGGTCTGGGACAGGCTGGCTCAGCTCTCCACTGGGCAGCTGCCTGGCCTGAGAGCTGGCATGGCTGTGCAGGCACTCTATTTCCCTGGAATAAATGTTTAAAGAAAAGCAGTGTACTGTTGAGTCCTAGGTGGGCCTTGCTTGCACAGACAGGGCTCAGAGCAGCGTCAGGCTCACTGCAGCCCTGCCCTGCCCTGCTCCAGAGGCAGGATGGCTCCAGCTGTGATGGCAGTGCCCATCGCCCAGGACTGGGTACAGCTGGGAAGCTCCTGTCTGGCCCTTGCCATGCAAACTGCTTCCTGGCTCTTTTGCAAGTACAGGGCAATGAGCCCTGATCTCCACCAGCAGCTAAAGCGACGGGAGCTGGGGGCCAGGCAGGAGCACAAAGGAGAGCCAGAGGAACACCACACAAGCAAGGTTATAATTACTAAAATACCAGTTTGCATTTATTCTCCCAATTAAGCAGTTGGGTTTGGTGCTGCCAAGCCCACGACCGAGGCAGACTCGAAGGCGGCGATGCCGGCAGAGCTGGGCACGCGTCCCGGGAGGAGCTGCTGGCAGCAGCTGAGCCCAGCTCTGCTCAGGCAGGGCTGAAACTGCCCAGGCAAGTCTGTAACTCTGCTGGCTGCTGCCTGCACGGCCCAGGAGCGCAGGCAGAACACACCGAGGGCCCGGCACACCCCACGCGTGAGCTGCGACCGGCACCTCCTGCTTCTGTGGCACCTGCCCAGAGCTGGGAAAGGGAGTGAACACCACAGCAATGCCCACGGGGAAGGCAAACCCAGGGAGCTCAGGGCAAACCCAGGATGCTCAGGGCAAACCCAGGGGGCTCAGGGCAAACCAGGGAGCTCAGGGCAAACCCAGGGAGCTCAGGGCAAACCCAGGATGCTCAGGGCAAACCCAGGGAGCTCAGGGCAAACCCAGGGGGCTCAGGGCAAACCCAGGGGGCTCAGGGCAAACCGGGGCGACGCGGGGAGCGACGCGAGCAGCCGGCCCTCGGAGAGCAGCAGGCGCTGAAGGCACTCACGGCCCTGGAATGTCGCAGGGACACCCTGCGAGCGCGGGTGGCAGCTCTGGCGCGAGGGGTTCGGGGCAGGTGGTGGCACCCCGAGGCGCCGCCGGGGCTGTGCGGCAGCAGCTCACAGCAGCGGGCAGCCCCTGCGCTTCTTGTTCTTGCGCACCTGCAGCCCGGCACGCGTGGCCATCTCGAACACCTCCCGCACCCCCTCCTTCGTCTTGGCCGAGCACTCCAGGTAGCCGAAGGCGTTGATCCTGTTGGCCATGTCCCTCCCCTCCTCTGGCTTCACCGGCTCCTAGGAAGCGGTGAAAAAAGGGTTTGGAAACGTTGCCGGAACACAACAGCGGCTGCCCTTGGGGCATCCAGCCCTTGCAGGCAGGACCTGCCATGGGCAGAAGTGGCTGCCTGGGGGACCCAGGGCTGTCCCCACCTGCTTCATCTTGGCCAGCTCCCGCCGCGTGTGCTCGTCGTTGCGCAGGTCCTTCTTGTTCCCCACCAGGATGATGGGCACGTTGGGGCAGAAGTGCTTCACCTCCGGCGTCCACTTCTCAGGGATGTTCTCTGCAACAAGCACACGTGGAATCCTTTGAGCTGAGGGGCTGCTGCCCCACAGGCTCCTCACAGAAACCAGCTCCAGGCTTTTCCCGTTGGAGCAGGGAGAGCTCCCCCCACAGCACGCCCCTCTCCCACCACCTTGCCCAGTCAGCACTCCCCTGAAGTGCACACAAGGTCGGGGGATGAAGGGGAGGCTCTGGCATCGTCGAGGGGCAGCTTGGGGGCTTCCCAGACCCCAGGGGGTTCAGCAGCAGCAGCGAGCCCCGTGGGACCCCCAGTCCCTACCGAGGCTGTCCGGGCTGTCGATGGAAAAGCACATGAGGATGACGTCTGTGTCCGGGTACGAGAGGGGCCGCAGCCTGTCATAGTCCTCCTGTCCTGCTGTGTCCCACAGGGCCAGCTCCACCTGAGAGGGGACAAGGACACGGCTCAGCGGCTCTGCAGGCCACGAGTGACAGATTTATCTTCCTCAGGTACAGCTGTGCTCTTCCTCAAACTGGGACAGGCTCAGGGTGACCCAGAATTGCTGGAGCCGTGGGCTCCCCTGTGTGTGCAGGTGTCTCTGAGCACACAGGGCAATCCCAGCAGCAGCACTGGGCAGTGGCACTGCCAGCAGGGGACAGGAATGGCAACGGCCCTTACCTGCTTCCCATCCACCTCTATGTCAGCAATGTAGTTCTCAAACACCGTGGGCACGTAGACCTCGGGGAACTGGTCTTTGCTGAACACGATCAGCAGACACGTCTTTCCGCAGGCACCATCTCCCACAATCACCAGCTTCTTCCTGATGGCTGCCATCGCTGTGGGGACACGAGCAGGTGAGCAGGACAGAGCAGCACGGGCAGCTCGTGCTCCTGCTCCCCCAAATTCCTGCGCCCAGCAGCCTGGGAGAACCAGACACGAGCACCTGGGCACATCCCACTGTGCCCTGCCAGTGACTGACTGGACAGAAGGTCCCAACCCTCCAGCTCCCACCACATCAGCCCCAGGGCACCACAAGAACTGCCTGACTGAACCATTTACACCCAGCACTGCTGCTCTGTCTGGGGAACCATCCCAGCTGTGGTCAGTGCTGGTGGCTGCACACAGGGACCTTGTGGGAGGTGACAAACCACTCTGCCTTCCCCAGACATCCAACCTTCCCTGGTTTTGCCGTGCTACCACCCAGCTAACCAGGATTTTAGACAATCTCCCTGGTTTTGCTGTGCTACCACCCAGGTAACCAGGATTTTAGACAGTCTCAGAGTTCCACGCACATGCTGGGTTTATTTTAAATTATACATTCTTCAGGGCAGAAACTGTGCTTCGCATTTCACCCCAGCACGCTCACCAGACCCCAAATAATCTGATCAGCAGCTGGAACACACCAAGCCAAGGCCCTGGAGGTCTGGGCAAGCAGGACCTGTGTGCCTGGCAGCCGGCGTGGGCTGGCCCCATCCCAGCCTGTCTGAAAAAGGAGCCTTTGCCATGGCACCAAGAGAGCTGACGCTGGCACTGGCAGAGGGAGAAGCTGCCAGTCATCACTCAGCAAACAGAGCTGAGACCCCACGACAAAGCAGGCAGCTTTCTCCCCACGGGAAAAGGATGCAGTTCTGCAAGGAAAACTATGCCTTTGCATCCCTCACTTTCAAAAGGGGTTTACAGCTGAGCCTGGGAACCAGCCAGGACAATGCCACAAAATGCCTGGCACAGAGTCTGAATGAGCATGAGAAAATCAGCCGTAGTGGGATCACATCCCTCCCCAGCCTTGTGACCAAAATCTCTTTTCCATCCCCAGATTCCCAGTCCAAAGAGCCTGTCCTACTCCTCACATCTTCTGTCCTTGCAGAGATCCTGGGAATGACATGTCAGGGTTTAGTCCCTGAAAATTCACACTGCTCTGGGCGAAACTACGGGTGACCAAGAAGCCTCTCCTGAAGGCAGGGATGTTCCATGCTTTCCCCCTCAGCCCTGTCCCTCTCCAAACCCTCTGCCCAGGCAGCAGGGTGGGAAGGAGCCGCTCATGCTGGGAGCCTGGGGAAGGCTCACAGGAAATAACCCCGTGGGAAGGACACACACACACCAGCGCTGAGGCACTGAGCTGCAAGCAGGGAGTGGGTCATGCTGGATCCCTGCAGGATCACTGGCACCACCTTGGGAAGGCCAGAACATCACAAACCTGGCCTTCAACCAGGGCACTCAAACTGAGCCTTAACAAAGGCCAGGAATCTGCCCCTGCCCCAGCGATCCCACCCTCACCCTGAGCCAACAGAAAAGGGAGGAAAAGGGTAAAGCAGGAGTCCAGCTGCATCATAATTAGCTGCAAGTGAGGGATTAAGAAATGAGCCTGAATGGCTGACTCACATTGCAAAGGCAGGCTGCAGAGCTGAGTGTCTCACCGATGTGCCTGGCAGGTCACCCCTGCCACTCAGAGCCCGGGGAGCCACCCCAGTTTCACAAATCACACTGCCCAATGGTTTGGGCAAAAGAGAGAGTTTCCACCCATCCTGGACCAGACCCTGCTGGAGCCAGGGATCTTTGTAGCTTCCCAGCATTTTGGCTCACAGGCTGAGGCAGGAATGGCTCATGGCTGCTGAGTGCTCTGGAGCTGTTGATAAAAATAGAAAGCTGGCACTTGTAGGGTGAGAAGAGTGAGAATCAAGGGCTGCATCCGGGAGATGGGACATTCCTCAGCTGGGATCCTTGGTGCCAGGCACACATCCCAGTGGAGGAGCATGGCTACAGGAAGGTGAGCACATTTGTGCAACACTGAAGTCAGAGAACAAAAGAAAAAGGTGCTCCAAAGGGTCCCTTTTAGGAACCAGGGGCGCTTTTAGGGAGGTAAGTGCTGAGCATGGGGGGAAACAGCTCCTGTCCCTGTTCCTCATGCCCTGCTGCTCCTGCCCAGCTGGGCCAGGCAAACCCACAATCCCACTGAATCATTAAGGCTGGAAAACACCTCCAGGATGCACAAGACCAACCCTTGCTGCAAACCATCCTTCTTGTCTGACCAGAGGCTCGTCCTCTCTCCAGCAGCAGGTCCACAGCACAGAAAACAGAGCTCAGGGAGAAAGAAGCCTGTTCACTTGCACACAAAGCTTCTCTGCCCACAGCAGAACATGATATGCTGCTTTGTGGCTCCCTATCTCCAAGAGGAAAGGCGTTTTGGGCCGTGCCAATGTCTCACCCACAGCTGACAACATCTGCAGCGTGAGGAGCAGGAGATGCCCGAGGACAAACAGCCACTCCAGGACAAGCAGACGGACAGCAGGCTCTGCCCATGCCCAGCCTGCAGACTCTGCACTGAAAGCAAAGCCAAGCAGGGCGCACTGCCCCAAGCTGAGCAGGTCCCCAGAGCCAGAGCTCCTTCCCACGGCCCCAGGTCCCCCCTGACCCGGGACGCTCCGGCCCCGCGGCGCCCGAGCCCGGCGCGGAGCCCAGCCGTGACTCACAGGGCAGAGGCACGGTCCCCACCCAAAATCTCAGCACAATTCATTCCATTACTCAGGAGAGCCATCCAGAAATAGCCCATTACTAATCCAGAGCTGGTGTGCAAAGGCGAGCAGGGCAAGGAGGCTGCAAGGGCTGTGAGCCTGAGGGGTCGGCGGGGCGCCCCGGTCCTGCCCCGGACCCAGCAGCTGGCACAGCACCAGCACCCGATGCCAGCACCTCCCTGTGCCAGGGGAGATGAGCTGCTTTGCCAGGGGATGCTCTTGTTGCTCAGCAGCGTGAGGCCAGACCCTGGGATGAGGATTCTGTTTGCACTGTCGCCAGATTATGAGCAGATAAAAAGAGTGGAAAACATGAAGGCAACTTCATGAAGACAAACAGCACAATCCCAAGTACAAATGCAGAAGAATTAAGTGGGAGCAGCCCTGAGAGGAAGGACTTGGGGGTGCTGGTGGATGAGAAGCTCAACAGCAGCATTAACTGGCAGCCCAGTGTGCAGGGCTGATCCCCCAGGGTGGGCAGCAGGGGAGGGGGGAATTCTGCCCCTCAGTGAGACCCCACTGCAGAGCTGGGGCCCCCAACACAGGGAGAACACCGAGCTGCTGGAGCGAGGCCATGGAGCTGGAGCTGCTCTGGAGCCAGCCTGGGAGATCTGGGGGGGCTCAGCCTGGAGAGGAGAAGGCTCTGGGGAGACCTCAGAGCCCCTTCCAGAAGAAATTATTCCCTGAGAGGATGGTGAGGCCCTGGCACAGGCTGCCCAGAGAAGCTGTGGCTGCCCCATCCCTGGCAGTGCCCAAGGCCAGGTTGGAAGGGGCTTGGAGCAGCCTGGGACAGTGGAAGGTGTCCCTGCCATGGCAGGGGATGGGATGGGATGGGATGGGATGGGATGGGATGGGATGGGATGGGATGGGATGAACTTTAAGGTCCCTCCCAACCCAAACCACTCTGGGATTCTGTGATAATCTGAGGACAGCTTTGCTACAGCTGCCAAATGATTAAAAGCACACAGTCATCCACAACAGACACGAAAGTTGAGATTTTAAAGCCTGCAAAGTGCCAACCACCCCAAAATAGCCAGCACTGCCCAGCCCACGCTGGCAATGCACCCTGGCAGCTCTTGGGTGTGAGCAGCACTCGCAGGGCCCCGCTGGAGATGCCTCCTGCTCATCCATGGAGAAAACAAAAGGGAGCAGCAGCTGTGTGCCAGCATTTCCCACTGCCAAAGCCCACAGGGCTCCCGTCCTGCAGCTGCTGCTGCAGGCAGGCTGGGCCCCACGGGGATGGCTGGGGTTTAATCTGTGCCACCACTGCCAGCACCAGCCAAATCCTGAGCAAAATCTCCTTCAGCTCACCAAAAGCTGCAGCACAACCCCAAATTGCTCTGTTCTACTTTCCCAGCAACTCTTCTAAAGCCATCACCATAAAACCAGCCAGGCTCCAGGGCAGCCCTTGTGCTGCTGGTCTCTCCCAGCTTTGTGCCTCAACACGTGAAGTTCCTGCTGAGCAGGATACAGGGAATTCCTCTGGCAGCAGGATGTGTCCATCATCCAGTGCCTGCTATGGGGACTCAGGAATAGCAGAGAAAGGTGTTAATGCTTTGAAGGGCTCCAACCAGGGACAGAAATCTTTCAATGAACCTCCTTGGCCAGACTCGACTTCCTAGAGGTAACAGAGGGGTTTTGTTCTAAAGCAGAAATTCCCAAGCACTGCTGAGGGCCCCACCCTGGTCAGACCGGTCACACCAGGGACCACAGCCCTGGCCAGAGGCACAGCTCTGAAGCCTGGGCAGGGCTGGGGGCGAGAGAGCTGTGCTGGGAGCAGCCCCTTGGCAGGGATGTCCCCACTGCTGTGGGGCAGTTCCACTGCAGAAATGGTTTTAGCCGCTTGGACTCACTGGTACAATGATAAAACAAGTAAACTTCCAAATTAAAGCCCCACAGGAATGCCCACTGTGGGGAATTTCATTTGCTGAGACACCTAAGCCACGGCCAAGGCAGTACAGGACAAGTGTCCCAGCCACTGCTGCAAGCACCAGAGGGATTCTTACTGCAGAATCACAGAATCATCAAGGCTGAAAGGCACAAAAAATTTCCAAAAGGGGCTGAAAGCAAACAGTGATGCTGAGGGGCAGTGCAATGGGCAGGGCAGAGCACGGGCTCCTGGGCAGATCACAGCTCAAGACCATCCAAGTGGCTTTGGCAAAGCAGCACCTGGATTTTGGCACTCCTCCATCCCCCAGGCGGGCTGAGCTGTGCTGTTTGTGCAGAGCAGACCAGCCCTGAGCCCCCAGCCCTGAGCCCCCAACCCCCAGCCCACACCTGGGCCAGCCCGAGCCCCCAGCCCTGAGCCCCCTGCCCTGAGCCCCCTGCCCAGAGCCCCCTGCCCAGAGCCCCCAGCCCTAGCCCTCGCTGGCACCCCGGCTGACCCACACCCACGTGCCCCAGCCCTGCTGCTGCTCCCAGCCCCTGGCTCACCTGCCATCCCGCCTGCCTCTGCTGCCAAAACCACCCAGCAGCACAGAAAATGTCTGTATTTACCACTGAGAGGGCTGCCTGAAACCTTCCTCAGACCTCTAGACCTGCTATAGCCAAACAAGTGACTGTCAAAACAGGAGCTCAACCCAGTGCTCAAGTTTAGACCTTACCCTTTTTTTTGAGATATTATTTGGGCACAGCCAGGCAGGCTGGGCTTAACACACACTCCAGTGGCAAGGGGCAACTGTCCAGACCCAGACCCGGAGCAGAGTGTCCAGGCTGGCTCATTTTCATTGCTAAATCCCACAAAAAACATCCACAAGCAAAACAGAGAAAAGAACTTGGAACAGAAGAATTTGAAAACCTAAACAAAGCTCAAACCACAAGTGTTTGAGCATTGAGGGAAACGCTGCCTGCCCTTACCTCCTTTTCCAAAGGACATCATGCCATGTTCTTATTTTACCTCCTGCAGCAGTGACAGCCTTCCCAGCCTCACGGTAGAGGAGTGTCTTGCTGAAAGCTCCAAACAACAGGCCACAATCTCAGCAGATGGCTGCACTCACTCGCGCAGCGCCTGCCTGCCCAGCGCCGAGCGGCGTGCGCTAATGCAGCTCCTTACTTTTCATGTCAGCGCTCCTCTCCCCTGCAAACGGCCAGTCGGGAGCTCAGCCTGCTTAAACGCTCCTGACAACCTGTGGGAAGACAGGGACTTGGCTTATTTTCCACTTACACCTTTCCCTGGAGAAGCTGTAGCTGTCAGGAGCCTGGATACCAGGGCAAGTCCACAAAATCTCATGCAGTCTCTGAGCTGAGGAGGAGGAGCTGGGCATAAACTGGAACTGTTTGGGCACCAAAAGCACTTGGCAAAATAGAAACAAAATGCAACTGGTGCCCGTGACACACAGCCAGCCAATCCTGAAGTCTCCAGTTTTCCCTGGAACACTTTCCCAGGGATGTCAGCCTGGGGGGCTCAGCCAGGCCCCTGCTGCCAGCCCCCCAGGCAGATGCAGCCTACAGATCACAGCCCCAGGGATCACAGCTCTGGGGATCACAGCCCCAGGGATCACAGCCCCAGGGATCACAGTTCTGGGGATCACAGCCCCAGGGATCACAGTTCTGGGGATCACAGCCCCAGGGATCACAGCCCCAGGGATCACAGTTCTGGGGATCACAGCCCCAGGGATCACAGCCCCAGGGATCACAGCCCCAGGGATCACAGCCCACAGATCACAGCCCCAGAGATCACAGTCCCAGGGATCACAGCTCTGGGGATCACAGCCCCAGGGATCACAGCCCCAGGGATCACAGCCCTAGAGATGACAGCCCCAGGGATCACAGCTCTGGGGATCACAGCCCCAGGGATCACAGCCCCAGGGATCACAGTTCTGGGGATCACAGCCCCAGGGATCACAGCCCCAGGGATCACAGCCCCAGGGATCACAGCCCACAGATCACAGCCCCAGAGATCACAGTCCCAGGGATCACAGCTCTCGGGATCACAGCCCCAGGGATCACAGCCCTAGAGATGACAGCCCCAGGGATCACAGTTCTGGGGATCACAGTTCTGGGGATCACAGCCCCAGGGATCGCAGCCCCAGGGATTGCAGCCCCAGGGATTGCAGCCCCATTCTCCCGGGAGTGTTGAGGGGCTGGGGCTGGCTTTAGGGAGGTTGGCCACTGGGAGACTTGGCTGCCAGACTGCTAGCACTGGAAAAGGCCACGCAGTCATGCTTTTGGAATGCTCCCCTGCTCCTAAGACATTACACAATTATTTCCCCTCCCCACAAACCCCCCTAATATAAATGTTTAAGAATGAGCTCAGCAGTAAGGAAAGGGAACTTTTTTTCCCTCTTTCTGAAGAAAACACAGAGCGGCCACTCCATGGGCAAGGCTGTACACAGGGACACTGCTGGAGTGGGGCTGTGGGGAGGGATGTGGGAAGGGGCAGCAGCCCCCAGGCTCATCCCAGGTCAGGCACTGCCTGGGGGACAACTGCAAGTTGGGACCCACAGCCCAAGGCCACCCTCAAGGAATGACAGCCTGCAGCGACTGAGGCGCAGCTGACCCATCCCTCACCACACCCAGGGACCCCCACCCCACCCTGGGCACACCCACCCCACCCTGTCCCGCTGCACCCCACCCTATGGCCCACTGCCGCACCCCTGCACTGACCCCACACCCCACAACCCCACCTCGAGCCAGAATCAGCGACCCCACATCCCACCAGGAACCCCAGTGACCCCACATCCCACCAGTAACCCCAGGGACCCCACCTCTGAGCCCACACCTCGCCAGAACCAGTAGTCCCACATCCCACCAGCAACCCCAGCTCTCAGTCCCTCCAAGCCCTACGAGAAAACCCCGATCCCAGCTCCCCCAAGCCCAGCAGTACCACACAGCTCTGTTTGCCCGGACTCCAGCAGTAAGTCAGCCCCATCACAGCCAGTAACCCGGATCCCAGCTCTGGCCCCACTCCTTCCAGTGCCCCCCGCCCCAGCAGTGCCCCCGCACCCCGAACCTCTCTCCGCCGCTCCCGCTCCGCTCCCGGCCCCGCCGCGCGGCTCCGGCACCGCCCCGAACGGGCCCGCCCGCGAGGGCGGAGCGGCTGCGGGGGCCGTGCCGAGCCGTGCGGGGCCGTGCCGTGATGGGCTGGGCCGTAATGGGCCGTGCCGAGCCGTGCGGGGCCGTGCCGTGATGGGCTGGGCCGTGCGGGGCCGTGCCGAGCCGTGCGGGGCCGTGCCGTGATGGGCTGTGCTGTGATGGGCTGTGCTGAGCCGTGCGGGGCCGTGCCGTGATGGGCTGTGCTGTGATGGGCCGTGCCGAGCTGTGCGGGGCCGTGCCGTGCGGGGCCGTGCCGTGCCATTCGGGGCTGTGTCGAGCCGTGCGGGGCCGTGCCGTGATGGGCTGTGCCGCAATGGGCTGTGCCGTGCGGGGCGGTGCCGTGCCATTCGGGGCCGTGTCGTGATGGACTGTGCCGAGCCAGCCGAGCCGAGCCGAGCCGAGCCCTTTCCAGCGCTGCCCGGTGTCCCGGAGCCCCCCGGTGTTTGTTTCCCCCGGAGCCCGCGGTTCGGGGTTTCCCGGTTCGGGTTCCCGAGGCCAGGTGGGGAGGGGGCGACCCCGGCTGCCGGGAGGGCTGAGCTGCTGCTCTCAACCCCCCGTGCCGGGTTCGGCAGCCGGACCGCTTCCCACCTGACAGACGCCGGTGCTGAGGCCGTGCCTTGTCCCCAGGGTCCCCTCCGGGGGCTCTGGCAGAGCGGGGCTGTGCCGTGCCGTGCCGTGCCGTGCCCCATTAGGTGACCCCCGAGCCACGGGTGCGGCTCCGGCTCCCCGTGCCCACCATGGGCTGTGGGAGGGGGCACAGGCGGCGGCTCCCCCGACATCCAGCTGCAGCCAGGGAAAGGCAGCCCCAGGAGCCTGGCCCGGACCCAGGCTCATAAACCACTGCTATTTTAAGGGCTTGCAGACTATTTTTCTTTATTTATCAAGCTCCAGGCCAGGAGTTGGTTCCAAAGGAAATGTTTCCTTAGTAAAAAAGGGAACCACAGAGGAAGCTTTAAATGCAGCAGCCACTGCCTCCTTGTCTTATCCAACAGCCGGGCAGTGACCTGGAAAAGCAGAGCCAGTTCTCAGCCACCAGCATGAAAAGGAATGTGCCAGGGGAACAGGGCTGTGCGAACAAGTGAAGAGAGCACCGGGAGTATCAGGGGTACCCGGTGGATGTTTCCAGCAGGCAGCCCACCCTCGAGGCAGAAGCAGCTGCTGCTTGAGTGCCTGAACTCTGGGGAGGGACAGTCACATTCCTCCGAGCCACAGCCTGCCCCACTCCCTCCCCCGCAGACAGGAAAACCATTATCCTTTCTCCCTTCCATTCCGTGAGTGGTGTTCCTGTTCCCACCGGACTGGCCACTGCTGTGCCTCCCAGCCAGATCCAGGGATCCAAACCCCCCAGGCTGGCGGCATCCAGCCAGATCCAGGGATCCAAACCCCCCAGGCTGGCGGCATCCAGCCAGATCCAGGGATCCAAACCCCCCAGGCTGGCGGCATCCAGCCAGATCCAGGGATCCAAACCCCCCAGGCTGGCGGCATCCAGCCAGATCCAGGGATCCAAACCCCCCAGGCTGGCGGCATCCAGCCAGATCCAGGGATCCAAACCCCCCAGGCTGGCGGCATCCAGCCAGATCCAGGGATCCAAACCCCCCAGGCTGGCGGCATCCAGCCAGATCCAGGGATCCAAACCCCCCAGGCTGGCGGCATCCAGCCAGATCCAGGGATCCAAACCCCCCAGGCTGGCGGCATCCAGCCAGATCCAGGGATCCAAACCCCCCAGGCTGGCGGCATCCAGCCAGATCCAGGGATCCAAACCCCCCAGGCTGGCGGCATCCAGCCAGATCCAGGGATCCAAACCCCCCAGGCTGGCGGCATCCAGCCAGATCCAGGGATCCAAACCCCCCAGGCTGGCGGCATCCAGCCAGATCCAGGGATCCAAACCCCCCAGGCTGGCGGCATCCAGCCAGATCCAGGGATCCAAACCCCCCAGGCTGGCGGCATCCAGCCAGATCCAGGGATCCAAACCCCCCAGGCTGGCGGCATCCAGCCAGATCCAGGGATCCAAACCCCCCAGGCTGGCGGCATCCAGCCAGATCCAGGGATCCAAACCCCCCAGGCTGGCGGCATCCAGCCAGATCCAGGGATCCAAACCCCCCAGGCTGGCGGCATCCAGCCAGATCCAGGGATCCAAACCCCCCAGGCTGGCGGCATCCAGCCAGATCCAGGGATCCAAACCCCCCAGGCTGGCGGCATCCAGCCAGATCCAGGGATCCAAACCCCCCAGGCTGGCGGCATCCAGCCAGATCCAGGGATCCAAACCCCCCAGGCTGGCGGCATCCAGCCAGATCCAGGGATCCAAACCCCCCAGGCTGGCGGCATCCAGCCAGATCCAGGGATCCAAACCCCCCAGGCTGGCGGCATCCAGCCAGATCCAGGGATCCAAACCCCCAGCCTGGCAGCACCCCAGCAGCTCCCCCTGCCCAGGGGCGCTGGATGGACACTGCACGGGCTCTGACAGTGCCAAGGGCAGATGGACAGCAGCACACGTGGCTCTGCGCAGGCCGGTTTGCCTGCCTACATAAATTAATCAGAGCTAATTGGCTTTCGAGTAAGTCGTCTTTGCAGGAGCTCTGCAAAGAAAGACTTTAAAGTAGGGCTGCGAGTGGCAAAATCTTTATTTAAACACACAGTGCTACACAAGGACAGGCTCCTGGCCCCAGCACCACTCCCTTCAGCATGGGTGCCAACAGGTTCAAATCTTGTGCATAACTTTCACTTTCCATTGTGTGCCCCCAGTTTATTTACATCCCACCTGTGGCTACAGGACACAAACAACATTCACTAGAGGTGACACTTGACGGGAGCTGGCTGCACCCAGTGACAAGAGACAAACTACTGGTGCCACGGAGCCTTTCCCAAACAAGGGACATGGCCCAGCTCTCCTCCCCACACTGCCAGGATGGGACCATCCCTCCCGGTTTAGGACTCTGCAGAGGTCTGGGATGTGGATGCTCCAGGTTAGAGATGTGTGTGATGCAAAACTCCAGAGTAGAGATCAACTGCTCAGCTCCCCTCTGCACCAGTTCTGAGATCATTAAGGAAAACATGGGAGCTGTCTTTCCCTGCCCTGGTCACACCAAGCTGCTTTTCCTGTGGGTTCCCAGCCCTGGGCTAAGCAGATCCAGTGCAGTTAAGCTGTTAAGCTCACCTGAATAGGGCTGCTCTGTGTGAGGCTGCTAACTCAGAGCCACTCCAAAATACAGACATACATTCACAGACTCCCCACACCAAGAAAGGATTTAGACATTTTCCAGCTCAGCTCTGCAGTTAATAAATAATTGGCTCCAGAAGCACTGCAGCCACCCAAGGCATGAGAGGAAGGGGCAGAACCTGTGGCACAGCCAGTGCTGGTGCAATTGCTGTTCCCTCCTCGGGGCTCTGGGTGCACAGCAGAGCTTGGCCACTGCTCCAATCTCCCAGACTGGAGACTGAGACAAAGTCTGTGACAGAATGAAGGTGAGAGGAGCTGAAAATGGGGAGCACAAGGCCGGGATGGCCATTGTGGGGCCACACTGGACTTGTGCCAGGCTTAGCACTGCCCAGCTGCCTGTGGGACTTTACTCCCAGTCACATCCCACCTGAGCCCCAGCTCCCACCTCCAGCAGCAGCTTCAGTGTCACTGGCCAAAGCATCCCGGGGCAGGAGCCAGGGGGTGGCTGCAGCAGGTATGAGTGCCCCAGCAGCCCCATGGCTGTCACACGGGGCTGCAGTCAGCACAGCCACGGCAAGAGGCAAAGGACATGCTGAGGAGCCAAGGAGCCTTCAGGCTTTTCACAGCATTGAGAAAGTAGCAGCATGAGAACATCCCTCGAGCCCAGTGCTCACACTCTATCCAGGGCCTCTCCATCTCCACCTGGGACTGGGATGCAAGCACGTGGAGGGGGATGCTCTGGACAGGAGCACAGACTGAGGCTCCAGGTTTCTTACTCTTCTTGCAGCTGGCTCAAGAAACGAGTGCTCAGAGGAGGCATGGCCCCGAGGCAGCCCCAGGGTTCCACTCCACAGTGTCTCCATCCAGGCAAGCTGGGCCCCGCTGCCCCAGGCTCACCCAGCATCACGTGTAGTTGCCGGGGCCACCCAGGGGGATCACAAAAACAGAGATGTCATCTCCAGAGCCCAGCTTGTCGTTGGCCAGCCGCCAGCCACGCTCCTTCAGCACCCCCCGTGACCGCACCACCAGCTCCTGGGCCACCATGGTGTACCTGCAGGCACAGCAGAGAGCACGGCTCAGCAGCGACCCCAGACCCCCGAGGCAGCACCCTGGCAAGGAGGGAGAAGCCAGAGCTGCAGGAAAGGGTCCCTTGGAGAGACCAGGCTCAGATATGCCCATCCAGGGGAGCAATGCACTCTGTGGAGCCCAGAGGGATGCGTGGCCACAACACTGCTCCGAGGAGCCAGGCCAAGGCGAGGTGGTGGCGTGCACAGCACGCCTGTCCCCCTGCCCACCTGCAGCTCACCTGCACGGGTCGTTGGGCTCATAGCTGGTCAGCACCTCCATCACCACTCCTGCCACCTCCTTGTCGTTGGTGACGTCCCAGAGCCCGTCGGTGCCCAGCACCAGAACGTCGTCAGGGCAGTGCTCGTACTGCGTGAGGTCATAAACCCTGACCTGGCAGGCAACAGGGCAAGGCGCAAGGCTGAGGGGCAGAGAGGCAGAGCAGGCTCCTGCTGCCCTGGGCACGTCACGGGTCTGGGCCTGCCGAGTGGCTCTGGCCATTGCAGGGACCCCTGGGTGCCAAGCTGCTGGCAGCCAGGCTTACCTCTGGGAAGCAGGACAGGAAAGGCTTGATGTGGATGTTGGAGCTGAACACCTTGAGGTCGTGGTCTCCCAGGCCTCTTGTGACCCCAATTGTGGCCATCATCCGAGCCTGGAGAATGGTGGAATCAAAAGAGAACTTTAATCCAGTTCTATTCTGAGAATTGGTGATAACAGCAGTACCAAAAATGGGCTGAAATCCCCCAAAGCAGTGAGAGCAGGCAGGAAACAACCCCTGCCAAGCTTCTGCCACAGTACTTTACCTTTTTGCCTTCCCCAAAGATAAGTGGAAACTTCAGGTCATCCTCTTCTATCTTTTTGTAAGCCCTGGTTAAAATGAGCCAGAGACAGGGTATCAGCAGGTGAAGCTTCCAGCACCTCCCTGACCACTTGGGACCTGGGCACCCGGCGTGCCAGAGCCCATGGGATGGCATGCCAGAGATGAGCCCAGTGCCACCAGGGGTTGGGGGTTACCAGCCATTCATGTCCTGGTCCCTGTAGAGCATCTTCTTCCCCAGCTCCTTGGGCTGCACCCTGCGGGGGAACTCCAGGTGCGTGAACTCCTTCCCCAGCAGCTCGGGCCTCAGCAAAGCCTGCAGGAAGGAGTGTTGGCTCAGCCCCAGGGCTGGGAGGGCAGGCTCTGCGGATCCAGCCCTGCCCAGACCAGGATCCGCCATCCACCATTCAGCTGCAGCATTCCCTGGTGGGATGGCAGCCACTCGGAGAGGTGCTGGTAAGGCAGCTGCAAGCTGCCCACCTGTGCTAAGCCAGAGGGGAAACTGGAGCTGAGGACAGCCATGCCAGCACCCAGCAAGAAGGTGAAGCTTTTGCATGGAGAGTTCTGAGAAATAAAGATCTCCAAAAGGGATCAAACAATCAAACCCCAGCAAATTCCAGGAGAAGCTGGAATTTACCCAGAAGGAGCCATAGCTGCAAGATCCAGGATCCCAGGCTCAGTGCAGGGCATGGCACTCACCCAAGGAAAAGAGTGATGGGTTTTTTCTGAAACAGAGTCCCCTGTGACCGTGACAAGGGACAAGCAGCAGCACAGAGCCCTGCCCAGGGCAGCCCCAAGCCCTCATGGAGCACAGTGTGGAGGGGACCAGGAACAGGGAGTGCTGGAAAATGCTGAAGGGGAAAGAAAAGCAGGAAGAGAAGAGGAGACCCCTTGGGAAGATGGGATGGCAGGGGCTTGGGGCAGAGGAGACCCCCAGCCCACTGTGGGGGAGCCCTGACCACAGCCTCAGCATCACGGGCAGAGCAGTGTGTGCCTGTCCCCAGCCTGTGCCCTGCCCCTCGCAGCCAGCTGAGGAGGATTCTGATCACAGCAGTTTCCTCCTCTCGGTCATTCAAAAATAGATTCCAGAAAAAACACCTCAGTGTTTTTCCAAGTACATTGCAAGCCAGGAAATTTCATCCAGCAAGACCTTCTCCAACACAAACTCCTCCTCCCCTGTGCTGCTCTCAGAGAGGTCTTTATAACCTCAAAGAGTCTCCCTGGGTGGCACCAGGGGGTTCATCCAGGAGAGGGACAGGGAGCTTTCAGGGAGAAGGACAGAGGCCCGTTGGCACAGCTGAGACTCTCCGGGGAGCAGCCAGGGAAGAAAGTAGGGCTGGGCAGGAGCACTGCAGCTCCTCTGACACAGCAAACCAGGCTCTGCCAGCCACAAGATGCCCCCATGCCAGCTCCCTGCATCCCAGTGCCTGCTCCCATCCCAGGAAGCAGTCTGGGATGGATGAGGATCCCAGGCTCATCCAGCCCATGGGGCTGCCCTCGGGTCCAGAACCCACCGTGGCAGCAGCCCAGCAGGCAGCACAGGGGACTGGGAAGAGGCCAGGAGGTGTTTCAGCAGGAATGAGGTTAGAAGAAAGGTCTTTCTTACTAAAAACTGCAGCCTCTGCCTCTCTGTCTCTGGAGTAAACTCCCTGGACATTGGAATGATTTCCCCATTACGGATGATAATGGCCCTGCAATGAAACATGGAAGGATGAGATTAGAGAGAAGGAGACTTGGCAGAGGAGCTGAGCCTGGCTCTCCAGGGCTGATTCCCAGGAGTGGTGCAACCCCTTCCCCTCTGCTGCCCACCCTTCTCCCGGCCTGAGGTGGGGGCTGCTTCCTGGGTTCACTGCTCGCCCTGGGCAGGGCACGGCAGCTCTCCCTCCTGTGCAGGAGAGGGGCAGGAAGGAAGGGAAAACGGGAGAGAAGCAGGGGGCAGAGGGGAATGAAGCAGACCAAATCAAAGGACAGAATATGGTTGGAAAAGGAGCAGCACAAAGGCTCCCTTTAGAGGGGAGCTGCACACACGCCTGCAGCAGGAGACAGGTACACGTGCCCACCCCACACCAGCACTGCCACTGGCTGCTGGCTCTGCTCTTACAGTTTAATGTCTCAAGAAAACAGAAAGGTCTGATTATGAGATGTTTCTGGATGTCATGGTAGGCCCAAGGATCTCCAGCACTGGTGGCTGTGAGTCTCCTGTGGTGATGGAAGGCCAGGCTGGGCTCAGCTCTGGCAGGGTCTGACGCCTGAGAAGGCAACACAGGCTGTTACAGAGGCACAGTTACAACTCAGGACTGTGCATGCTGACATCCTGCATGGCCTCTGCCTGGCTGCTGCTGCCATGGAGGGGGACCCGCACCCCAAATGAAGGATCTCCTTCTCTGTCCCAGAGCTGGGAGCACATCCAGCCCCAGACAACTGACCAGAGCCTGTATTTGCTGGTCTGACGTTGCTGAGGACAAGGTAACCTGCCATAAATACCCAGAGCAACTGCAGCTGCCCCATTCTTGGAAATGTTCAAGGCCAGGTCAGACGGGGCGTGGGACAACCTGGTCTGCTGGAAGGTGGCTGCAAATGGCAGGGGGTGGAACAAGATGAGCTTTAAGGTCCTTTCCTACCCAAACCATTCTTTGATCCAATGATAAACACAGGGCAGCTCAAACCAGCTTCACCTGCACTGTCACCTTTAGTGTAAGGTGGACCTGCCCTTCTTTGCTTGGGGCTGTGGGCAGTGACACAGGTGCAGTGACAGCAGCCCACCCCTGGAAACACAGAAATGAAAGTCCTTGGACTCCAAGCCCCCACTGCACATGGATTTGTGTCCTACTCCTGAAACAGGTCACTGGTATAAAGTGTACTCTAAAATGACTCTTTCACATTTTTGAAAGCTTTGCTGAGTGCAATTTTCACTCTCCAACCTGCAGCCCAGGCCAGTGCCAGCAGCAGGGGCCAGGGCATCCAGAGCCATCTGGGTAGCAGAGAAGATGTTAGGAAAGAAGGGAGCACATCCCAGATTTTGGGAGGCAGTTCTAGCCCTATCTGTGCACCTGGCAAACAGAGATCACAGCAGAGTGCACTGTCCCCGGGCCACGGAGCAGGCAGGGGATGACTCTGCCCAGTTCTGCCACCTTCACCCTCCCCCAGACAGGGGTGGAGCTGGGTGTTCCTCACCAGCCATCCCTCTGGCACCACCCCGCTCTACTGGGGTGTCCCCAGCCACTGAGCAAAAGCTGAGGGCTGCCCTGTGGGGCTGTACCTGCTGTCCCCAGCGTTGGCCACGTAGAACTTGCCCATGAGGTAGACGGCAGCCAGGGCACAGCACCCCCCGGGCAGGTGCTGGGCCGCCCGCTCGCGCTCCATCTGCTCGTCCTGGGGAGACACAGAGGGTAGGGGGGCAGCCCACAGAGCACCTGGCTGCTCCAGCAGCCCCTCAGCTCCACGTGGGAAGCAGAGACCAGCCAGGGGTACGTCTCCCCACACTGCCACGGAGTGGCTGCAGGGCTTGAGGGGCCAGGGGTGTTTTGGGGCAGCCAGGGACGTGGCTTCGCTGGACAGCAAAGAGCAAGACAGGAGGGGAGCAGGTGAGCCTCCTGGAACAAAGTGCAGTGGAGCCTTCTGCACCACGCAGGCCCAAAGCCTGTGAATTGTGAAAGCTCAAAATGCAGAGCATCACAGATTACAGAGGCACAGTTACAACTCAGGACTGTGCATGCTGACATCCTGCATGGCCTCTGCCTGGCTGCTGCTGCCATGGAGGGGGACCCGCACCCCAAATGAGGGATCTCCTTCTCTGTCCCAGAGCTGGGAGCACATCCAGCCCCAGACAACTGACCAGAGCCTGTATTTGCTGGTCTGACGTTGCTGAGGACAAGGTAACCTGCCATAAATACCCAGAGCAACTGCAGCTGCCCCATTCTTGGAAATGTTCAAGGCCAGGTCAGACGGGGCGTGGGACAACCTGGTCTGCTGGAAGGTGGCTGCAAATGGCAGGGGGTGGAACAAGATGAGCTTTAAGGTCCTTTCCTACCCAAACCATTCTTTGATCCAATGATAAACACAGGGCAGCTCAAACCAGCTTCACCTGCACTGTCACCTTTAGTGTAAGGTGGACCTGCCCTTCTTTGCTTGGGACTGTGGGCACACACAGGTGCAGTGACTGCAGCCCACCCCTGGAAACACAGAAATGAAAGTCCTTGGACTCCAAGCCCCCACTGAACATGGCTTTGTGTCCTTCTCCTGAAACAGGTCACTGGTATAAAGTGTACTCTAAAATGACTCTTTCACATTTTTGAAAGCTTTGCTGAGTGCAATTTTCACTCTCCAACCTGCAGCCCAGGCCAGTGCCAGCAGCAGGGGCCAGGGCATCCAGAGCCATCTGGGTAGCAGAGAAGATGTTAGGAAAGAAGGGAGCACATCCCAGATTTTGGGAGGCAGTTCTAGCCCTATCTGTGCACCTGGCAAACAGAGATCACAGCAGAGTGCACTGTCCCCGGGCCACGGAGCAGGCAGGGGATGACTCTGCCCAGTTCTGCCACCTTCACCCTCCCCCAGACAGGGGTGGAGCTGGGTGTTCCTCACCAGCCATCCCTCTGGCACCACCCCGCTCTACTGGGGTGTCCCCAGCCACTGAGCAAAAGCTGAGGGCTGCCCTGTGGGGCTGTACCTGCTGTCCCCAGCGTTGGCCACGTAGAACTTGCCCATGAGGTAGATGGCAGCCAGGGCACAGCACCCCCCGGGCAGGTGCTGGGCCGCCCGCTCGCGCTCCATCTGCTCGTCCTGGGGAGACACAGAGGGTAGGGGGGCAGCCCACAGAGCACCTGGCTGCTCCAGCAGCCCCTCAGCTCCACGTGGGAAGCAGAGACCAGCCAGGGTACGTCTCCCCACACTGCCACGGAGTGGCTGCAGGGCTTGAGGGGCCAGGGGTGTTTTGGGGCAGCCAGGGACGTGGCTTCGCTGGACAGCAAAGAGCAAGACAGGAGGGGAGCAGGTGAGCCTCCTGGAACAAAGTGCAGTGGAGCCTTCTGCACCACGCAGGCCCAAAGCCTGTGAATTCTGAAAGCTCAAAATGCAGAGCATCACAGAGACCACCGTGCTTGGAGCCCTCCCTGCAGGCCCCTCCTTGCTGCAGAGCTGCCTGTCACCAGCGGGGTCAGGCTGCTGCAGACACAGACAGCAAAGAGCTGCTTGCTCTGGATGACCCCACAGGCAGAGGATGCTCACCATGTGCTTGAAGGCATTCTCAATGGCACCGATCACCAGGCTCTCATGGGACACTGCTTTCTCCAGGTGAAACCGTGGCACAGCATCGTTCAGGGCCTCCCCACGCTCCTCGGCATGGGACACGTGGTTTGGATCTGCAGAACCGGTCTGTGCGTCGTGGGGGAGGCAGACGGGAGGTGGGGAGGGGTCCTGCAGGATCTCCACGAGGTCCCGGAGCTGCTCACAGATGTGCAGGTGGAGCCTCTCCGATGCCATGACAGCAGCACCGCTGCCTGCGTGGCCATCAAACAAGGCCCAGTAGTGGAAATAAAAACCTTTCCTGCCCTGCAGGGAGGAGAGGGAAGGTTCAATGAGCCTGCAAGATGGCATGGGGAATTCAGAGCAGCTGGGGCTACCGGCTGAGGACAGTGACACGAGTGTCACAGGTCTCGGCGCAGGGGGCAGCTGACCAAGGGTGCCTGGACACAGCTGATCCCTGGCTGCAGCCCAGCCCTGCGTCACACACCTCGTGCCTCTGGCACCACGGGGCCAGCACAGCAGGCACCTCTGCAGCCCACCAGGGCACGTATGCCTCTGGCAGCCTCAGAAGGCGAGGCACCACGGGGCCAGCACAGCAGGCACCTCTGCAGCCCACCAGGGCACGTGGGCCACTGGTGTCCCTGGGCCAGCCCTGGTGGGGTCACACGGGGATGGAGGATGGTAGGAGCAGGCAGAGAGAAGGGCCACAGCCGAGGGAATCCCCACTGTGCACACACTGCCACGGGTCCCATCCCATGCCCTGCTGCTGGGCATCCTCCCTGTCGTGCCCCTGCTTGTGAACCACCACGGCTCTCACCCCATCCAGCTCCCCGCTGGCCCTTGGGCTGGGCCTCTGCTCCACAAACACCACCTCACAGCACGCCTGGTCCTCGTTGTGCTGGCTCTTCCCTGCGTTTATCACCCTGCCAGGAGGAAAAAAGGTGTAAAGGCCCTTTCTTCCACATCATGTTCCAGCAAATGCCATCCCACAGCACCTCTTCCCCCCACCCCTCCACTCATGCCCCCGTGTCCCCGGAGATGCCAGGGATGCCCTGCACAGGTGCTCCTGTCCTGTCCCAGGTGTCTCAGACCAGATGTGTGGGTTGATGTGGGGCCAGGAGCAGCACTGAGTCCCACCCACAGCTGGGTCCAGGGGGGAGCAGTTGTCCACACACCTACCAGGGGAAGTGATCAGAAAGAAACTGGGTTTGCTGAAGGTCCCTAGCACTGCCCCAGGCAGAATAATTGTCCCAAAACCTGGATCAGCCTCAGCTATGCACCCCTGGGACACACAGAGAGAATCACAGCCTCGCCCATGTCCCATCACCTCTTGGGGGGAGCAGGGGGCTCGGGGAAGGAGGGGAGAAGGTGATGATGGTGAAACCGGCAGAACTTTTGCAGAAAGATTCGCACTGACTTTTCCCAGCCTGTGCTGACACAGCAGATTTCAGGTCTAGATTGCAGAACCGGCTCACAGGAAGAAGCTGTAAACACAGCAGGGTGATTTTTCTTTGGGAAGACTTTCCAAGTGGTTTGCAGAAAGAACTCTTGGGACACCAAAAAAGGGGTGTTTTTCACTCTGGGTACTCCTACCCCACTATCTCCAAGGACAAATCAACATCTCATAAAGCTCTCTAGGATATCGGGAAGATCAGCTTGAGGAAGGGGTGTGGGAGTGGGCTGACAGCAATAAGCAGCAAAAGCCTTCACAGTCTGACCCGCTTTCAGTTAGGGCTGCAACTCGCAGCTAGCGAAAGAAGAACACAATCAGGTCCTTGAAGGGGAAGTCTCAAGCAGTCTCACTCCCAAGAAATCCCCAGCTCCCTGCTCCCCACGAGTCCTGCCAGAGGCGCCGCAGCTCCCTCGCCCTCGGTACCCATCGGTGACAGCGGCTGTTGTGCAGAAAGCGCAGAAAACAAAACGGACAGAAGAGCCTAAACCCCTCGGGGAGCGGCGGGAGCGCAGCCCCTCGCTGATGCTCTCCCCTCACGGGCACCCACAGCGCCCGCTCCTCCCTGCTGCTGCTGCTGCTGCTGCAAAAGGCACAGACGCAGCTCGCCGCCCGCCGCGACCCACTTTCGTCCGCAGGGCTCCAGTGCCGAGCGGTGCCACCGTGCCCCCCCCGGCCGCCCCGCCGCTGCCGGCCCCGCTCACTCTGCGTATCCCGTGCTCCAGGGCAGGCGGCGGCGCCCGTCGCGGGGGCTCTGCACCGCCCGCCCCGCGTGGTCGTCGGCGCGGCGCAGCTCCTCGGGCGTCAGCTGCAGGAAGGCCGGCCGGCAGAAGGCGGCTGGCGGCGGCGAGCCCCGAGCGG
>NW_024507768.1:213069-219158 GCF_017590055.1 Onychostruthus taczanowskii | reverse complement strand
CAGCAGCATCCCGCGCCGGGCCGAGCCGAGCCAAACCGAGCCGAGCCGAGCCGGGCGGAGCCGAGCCCGCCGCCCCGCCCCGCCTCCCCCCCGCCGCGGTACGGGGGGGGAGCAGCTCAGCGCCGCAGCGCGTACGCGCATCTCCCGCCGCCGGCGGAGAACGAGCCCTCCCGGGCAATGAGCCCCTCCAGCCGGGTGGAGAACGAGCCCTCCCGGGCAATGAACCCCTCAGCAGGCGGGGAACGAGCCCTCCCGGGCAATGAACTCCCCCAGCAGGCGGGGAACGAGCCCTCCCGGGCAATGAACTCCCCCAGCAGGCGGGGAACGAGGCCTCCCGGGCAATGAACCCCCCCAGCCGGCGGGGAACGAGCCCTCCCGGGTAATGAACCCACCCCAGCCGGGTGGAGAACGAGCCCTCCCGGGGAATGAACCCACCCCAGCCGGGTGGAGAACGAGCCCTCCCGGGGAATGAACCCACCCCAGCCGGGTGGAGAACGAGCCCTCCCGGGGAATGAACCCACCCCAGCCGGGTGGAGAACGAGCCCTCCCGGGGAATGAACCCACCCCAGCCGGGTGGAGAACGAGCCCTCCCGGGCAATGACCCCCCCGCCGTTATCCCGCAGCCGGGTGGAGGTGGAGGTCGAGCTCTCCCAGCGAGGGACCCGGCACCCAGCCGGGAGCGCCGCGCACACGAGCCATCCCGGCGCAGAAAACGCTCTGGGAAAGTCTTTTCCGGGCCGGAGGTGGGGCTGCGGGGGGACAGGCTGGCCCTGTCCACGCGTTTTGCCGACAGGTGAGTTTCCTGACTGGATCGTCCCAAGATTCCAGCAGAGCCGCCCACTCCGGGACGGCATCCCCGTGCAGCGCCGGGCGCTTTGCCACCCCTGCCGCGCTCATCAGCCCACGCGTGGCCGGTCCGGGCTGTTCGTGACCCGCAGCCTGCGGAGGAGCAGGGACAGACACGCCGTGAGAGGGCTGAGCGCCGAACCTCTCCCTCCCTTTCACCCAGGATGCTGCGCTCCAGCGTGAGCAGGATGCGGATTTAGCCGGAGCAGAACAACACATCCTCCCTGGCTGGGCGGGGAAGAGTGGCCAGCGTAAACACCATCGCTTGCGCAGCCTGACCTTAGCACCTCCCTGCCTCTGGGCTCCTGTGACAGCAAAAAGACTGATGAAAAAACACAATACTTGCCTACTGTAAAGGAAATTTGAGGCTGTTTCTTAAAATCCGTGTGCCCCAGTGCCTCAGTTTCACAGAGGAACCGCTGATTCCAGTCAGCACGGGGATTTTGCATTGTAACTTACAAGCAGAAGCAACTCTGAGAAGCCCTCCAGGCTTTAGTCATCTTCAGCCAGAGATTTCAAACTGTACCAGGTTATTAGTATCGCGGTACAAAAGTGACTCAGTGGTATTCCCAATTCTAATCCCAAGATTTAAGGTCTCCAGTATGCTTTAAAGCTCTTTCAGTACCCTTCAGGACCTGGTTTAGTGGGCGGCATCCCTCCCCATGGCAGGGGTTGGTACTAGGTTATCTTTAAGGTCCCTTCTGGGGGGTTGGAAATACTGATCTTTAAGGTCCCTTCCAAACCAACCCTTCCAGCCTGAGGCCACCACCCCTCTAGTTCCTCTCCAGCATTCATGGCTCCTCTCCTCAGCTCCTGATGCCTTCCCCCCACAGCACCCCTGTCCAGCTGCTGGTCACTCTGGCGTGCTCTTAGATATTCTGAGTGCAATGTCACCGTGTTATAAAGGCTGAAAATCACTGGATTCTCCAGCAAATGTGTCTCCCCGCTGTGGCACTGCCAGTCTCCCCTGTCCTGCTGAGTCACCAGGATGCTTTCCTTGGAAAGAAGCAATTGGCAGTTTCCAGACTGACTTCTGTGACCTGCTCGATATTTGTTGTTTCCGTGATGTTGAGCACAGCGTGGAAAGAACGGTCTGACAAATAAACACGTTCCTGCAGGAATGCTCCCTGAAACAATGCCATGTCAAAGACTGTTTTCCAAGAAAGAGGGCTCCATTTCCCCCTATTCATCCTGCCAGACAGGCCCATGTAAAGTTTTCTCCTTATCTGCGAGGCTGATGTTCCTCTTCACAAGGTTGCCTGGCACAAGGCCTGGGGATGCAGATGTTGTAGACTGAGTCAGAATAATGCCAATAAGCAGATATTTCAGGTGCCAGCAGCTCTGCCCTTCGTCTTCCCATCCCTCTGGGAGTCCTGCCTGGATGCTCGTGCTTTCCCTGGCTCCCCATCTCACCCAGAGTTACCCCTGAGCATGGGGGTGTCAGGCACTCACCTTCCCTGGACACAGCTTCAGGTGAAGCACTCCAGCACGCTGCCATGATAAACAGTGATTTAAAAATCAGTAACACAGGAATTAGTCTTAAATGATGCTATTTTAGTTAATTTCTCATGCAAGTGCTTAGCATTGAAAAAGCCTTTCTAAGTTTCATCTTTCATCTATGTTGGTGAGCCCCAGAGGAGGTAGGATGGAGCCAGGGATATTTCCTGGTGGAAGAATGACATGTTGGTTGCATTTAAGCCAGAACAGAAGTAAATTAAACATCCAGATCATAAAAGTACCAGAGAATGTTTTAAAACAGGCTCTTTGCAGCACTGCATTAGTTGACTAGAGAGCCTGACTGTGTAATGAGTAATATATTAATTTATAATTAGCATAGTACAGTGAAGCTCAGCAAATAGCTTGTGCACTCTGGATAATTCATCAACAGAAGAAGTGGTTCTTAATGGCTTCCAAGGTTTGTATGTCCCCTGTAATTGGGAAGTTCAGCATTTATTGTTGTTTCTTTGAAGGGATAATTTGATTGCATCCACACATCTTTATTCCCTGTCTGTTTCTGCTGGAGTGCAGAGAAGCCTTTGGAGTGTTGCTGCTCTGGGTATGTCTGTGACCTCTCTGCAGGTGAGTACATCAGTGTTTTGCAGAGCAGATGACCTGGATTTGGTGCAGATCCTCAGAGGGTTTTACCCTTTCCCTCCTGCAAAGGGGAGGGGGGAAGGGGGCACATTAACCTCCTTGGGTCACTTGGCTTTTCCCCCTCTGCAGCTTTAAAATCTTCCATACAATTTTCATATCTCCCACAGGATCTTCATTCACAATTCTTCTCTCAAAGTCTTCAGGAGCCTCCTGGTCTCATTTAATATTACCTGACAGTAGAAATACAAAAGAAGAATAATAAATGTATAGCACTAACACTCACTGGAATTTATGGAGCCTTTGGGGAATTTACTTTTCAATTTGGAAGCTCAGACCCACATTCCAGAGGATGCAGGGAGCAGGAATTGTCCCTGCTTTTGCAGCAGTGCCCAGGGAGAGATCCTTTCCCTGGATGGCTGTTTTGACAGGCTGGGAATCTGCACTGAAATCCCCTGTTGTCAGCAAAACCTTTTGAAAAGGGAACAAAATCCTCGGAGGCAGGTACTCCGTGCTGAGAGCCTGGAGGCACTGGGGGCTCATCAGATGAAGGGAATAAATAAACTTGAATCTTAATTCAGTGATCCACTGAAATCTTTCCCAGGAATAAAATGTCAGAAGTTCTGCTTTTTCCAGTTTTAATAAAATAATTTGTACCCTTCTGCCTATTAGCAGCTGCAGGTAAGTTGATTGCCCTAAGCATTTGAATTCCTCTGACATGTCCACCTGCCTTTGCATAACCATTGTCCCTAACCCTTCTTGTGCCCCAAGCCCCAATCCATGAGTTTTCTTCCTGAAAAAGGAAGAAAAAAACAAAAACAAAAAACAAAAACAAAAAAAAAAGCTGGTTGCTCACCTGGAAGGTACAGAAGGATTCCAGGCACGTGACAGATTCCTTACATGGGAGCAGGATTTATCACTAAGGGTACATCAGGAAATGTTCTAGGGTTTTCCTGGGCTGTTCCTTTCCTTTCCAAACTTGGCTTGTTATGGATGCTGGAAACTTGTGTCCCCTCATCCAGTAACGTACTGGGCTCCTTGAGGAGTCACAGCCAGGGAAGAGAGCAAGGCTGAAAGCTGCTGCTGGACACTCAATGAGAAGTCAGGATGATGATGAGAAGGAATTTCCGTGTTCACTTCCAGCTGAATTTAAATTAAAGCAGTTTTACTGAAGTCTTAATTCCTCCCCTGCATTTAAATGCTGTGATCTGGAAAGCAACAAGTTTATATTTCTGTATCATTACATCAATAAAGAGCTAGAGTTTTGTAGACTTCCTTATTAAATAATCTGGCCTAATTTAATTGGAATTTGGCTGGTGTGGAAAATAGCTCTGATTTAATTTGCTCTTGATCGTTCCACTAAAACTTTGTGATCTGAAAGTAGCATGTTTGTATTTACTTATCACAGCACTAGAGACCTGCATTGGCAGGCTCTCGATCAAATTACCTGATGAATATAAACAGCGGATTTAATTTAGTTTCATATTGATTTTTGTCATTATTATTAAAACCCTCTGATCTGAAGAATGAGATGCTTGTATTTCCTTAATATCTTATTACTGGGGTTTGGTTTAATCTTGTAGAGCTTTTCCTTTTTCTTTTGAGTAACCAAGTCTAACTAATTGGAATTTTACGTTTGGCAATTTTGACTCTATAAAGGGGGAAATGAACTCAGTTTCCTAGGACAAAATAGCAAAGTAACCCAATCTTGTCAGGGGCGGGGGTGCTTCTTCTCCCCTGGGTGCCCTCTGGGGTTGTGGGTCCCCCAGGAGCGGGTGGGTCACCCCAGGGCCCGTGCCTTGCCATCTGCCTGGTGCCAGTGGTCCCAGCGTGGCACTGGGCAGGGGCTCGCAGCAGTGCCCCTTCCAGGGGCTGCATGCTGGGGAAGGGAGAGGCCGTGCACAGAGGCTTGGGGATCCCATGGAAAGGAAATGGCTGGGAGATTTGCAAACTGCCCATGTGTGAGTTGTCTGAAGAGCTGCTGCTCGCCTGGAACTCGGCTTGGAAATGATTCCGCTCTTCCAGCTGAGTGGGGGCGTGGAAGGTCCAGGAGTAAGCAGTGAGCTGTCTTCAGAAAGCAAAGGCTTTCATCGATTGCAAGTAGGTTTGACCAAAGCAACGAAAATGAGTGCGCGGAACTCCAGCCTCTCATCTCGGCTGTGCTGAGGTTGCAGGTCTAATTCCGGGCAAAAACTGTGAAAATTCAACCTCTGCCCTCGCTGTTTGTTGGTGTTTTAAAGCCTCTTGCTGCCTGCTGCAAGAGGAGTCAAGCAAGCTCTGCCCTGGAGGCACCGGGAGAGGTTTTCTGGACAAGCCTGGAGCTGCCTTGGGGAAAGAACTGGCCCAGGCTGGTGTTGTGGTCCCAGGTGTCAGGGAGAGTCTCCTGCAGAGCCTGATCCAGGCTGGTGATGCTATTCCAGTTCCAGGAAAGCTGTTTTGGTGCTTTTGACACACATTTTGAGAAGAGGGCAGCAGGAGTGGGTCCATCCATCTGTCCGTCCATCCCCACACCATCCAGCACACCTCTGTGCTCACGGATCCATCACACCTTTTTTGGCAGGGAAAATTAGTTTTTGGGTAAATTAGTTGTGACCAGGTTCACCCTTTGAGGAGGAGAATGCCAGGGCCAGCAATCAGGCTGGCTGCCTGTCCGTCCATCCCCGCGCCATTCCACATCCCTGGGAGCTCGCGGGGCCACCACCCCCTCTTTGTTTTTTTGGGGGGTGCGAGGTGTGGGAAAAGGTGTTGTGCGTGTCAATAATTTTTCCGGTGAATTTTCTCTGCCTGTTCCTCCTCCACGACAGCCTTGACGGGCACCGGGGCTGACCGGGGCGGGGCAGCGCCGAGCGCTCGGTGCGCAGCCGGTGCCGGTGCCAGCCCGGGATCGCGGGGCCGGTCCCGGGACGGCGGCAGGCGGTGCCGGTGCCAGCCCGGGCCCCGGCCATGGGCAGCGTCGGCCCCCGGCCGCAGCGAGGCCCCCGGCAGGTACGTGCGGAAAGTTTGGCGGGGGGGAACGAGACGGCGGCCCCGGGGCCGCTCCCGCCGCGGTGCCGGGCGCCGCTCCGGGGGGACGCTGGGTCCCGACGGGGGCCCGGAGCCGGGGAGCCGCCGGGATCGGCGTGCCGGCGGGGGGGGGGGGGGGCGGGGGGGGG
>NW_024507768.1:125602-212550 GCF_017590055.1 Onychostruthus taczanowskii | reverse complement strand
GCGTGCCGGCGGGCGCGGGCGGCACCGGGGTGCCGGTCCAGGGCTCCGCCGTGCGGTCCGGCGCTCCCGGCGTGTCCCGGTCCCCTGCCGCCCGCCGGGGCTCCCGGCGCCGGTGCGGGGCTCGGCAGGGCCCCTGCAGCGAGTTTAACGGGGCCGGCTCTGCCGGTGACTCCGGCAGCAGCGGCGGGCACGGTCCCCGCGGGCTGGGGGGGTTCGGAGCCCGTGGGGCCCTGTCCGGCCACCGGCTCGGGGAGCGGGCTCGTCACGGACGCTGCTTTGCCAGCACTGCGAAGCTACTCGCCTTTCTGGGAGGCAAAGCGGTGCCGGAGAGATCCCAGGTTGTGCAGCCAAGGATGCTCCTTCACTCTGGAAGGGGCCACAGATCCCAACTGCCGCTGCCTTCAGCACCGGCTGTCCCTGCGGCCAAAGCCGTGAGCAGGACAGGATGCGATGGGGGGCTTTAATCTTCCTCTGCTGCCTCCCTCTCTGCTGTAGCTCTTCCAGCCAGGATGGGTTTGCCTCTGGCGAGCACCAGGCTGGAGTAGGGCAGCGTCACCGAGAGCCAGCAGCCGCATGGGGTGGCTGGAGGGGCACGGGATGGGCACGGGATGGGCACGGGTCAGATGGCCCATCACCACGAGCAGGGGCTCGGTGGCTCACAGGAGGGCGTGAGCTGTACCAGTCCCATTCTGGAGTCATGAGTTTGTCCATGCTGTGGGTGCCAGGGCAGGGAAGCAGCAGCCTCCTCCTCCTGCTCATCAGCCATCCCTTTTGCTGCAGGAGAGGCGTGGGGGGCTGTTCGTTAGCCTCGTCAGCACTGTGGGGCCCTGGCTGGAGGGGCACAGTTCCACATGTGGCTTTAGTGGAGGAGGAGGAAAAGGCCCATAGCTCCTGCGAGGGTCGTTGTCTGGGAGGGCAGCAGGGAGCTGTTCCTGTGGTGTGTCTGTGCTGAGAACCTCGATGAAGCTCCCATGTGGATGGTGGCCCATGCCCACATGGGCCTACAGGGAGGGACGTGGACCCATCATCTCCTGACACGCTGATTGCAACTGAGATTGATAGTCTGAGAGACTGGGGAATTTGACAGTTCTTTCAGGTCCCAGCTCAGACCCAAAAGGCAAAAGCAGATAAAAAATGTTAGTGAAAAAACCCACAAAATTCCAAACAGCACATAAGAGAATGGAGAATACCAAGATTTTCAATCAAAATTAAGTGTTTTGACATGCCAGAACACCACTCTTCATTTCACTGACATTCCAGGCTGAAAAATCTCAAGTTAGACCAAACATTTGTAGTTGTAATCTCACGACATTGGAGGTTGATAACTGTCAAAACAGCAGTTTCTGTGGAGCTGTGTTTTCTAATGGGAGTTTGGGCATGGGTGGGAGCTCTGAGTGCCTCTGGCAGCATGGAGCACTGGGGTGCCCCTTGTCCTCCTGCTCCCCTGAGCCACGTGTGCTCTCCTGGCCACCAGCATGGCTCCTGCTCAGCTCAGTGGATTCCCTTTGGAGTGTGGCATGGACAGTGTGGATTGCATTATTGATAACTCTGTAATTTATTTATGCTTCCTTGGCTATAGCAAACAGCTCAGCCTTTCTGAGCTAAATATACTTTGCACTGGGAGCGTGTTGCTGTCCTCTGTGGGATGGAGTGGCCAGTGGAGTGCTTGGTTTTTCGTCCAGCTGAGAGGTTTAGGGATGTCTCCTGGAAACTCACATGGCCTAGAGGGTCCCATGGGCATGAGCTGGGGATGGGCTCCCCCAGAAGGACTCAGGTGTGTGCTGTGGGCTCAGGCCTGGTGCCTGGGGGCTGGGCTGTGCCCCCTGCATGCAGCAGGAGCTGCAGCAGCAGCCAGGAAAGCAGGGTCTCCTGATGGAGACCTGGCTGCTCTGGTGGAAGGCACATGGGAGGTTTGTTGGCACTGGGGACTCACTGTTGCAAAACCTGCACTGGCATTGTGTCTGCTGTCCTCAGGTCTGGGCTGCTGGCTGTGCCCCATGGTGGGGCAGGACGGCTGTGTGCCTGTGGGACACAGCTGCTGCTGTGTGCAGCGTGGCTGGGCAGGGGTGGCCCCGCGCCTGCAGCACGCAGGGCTGTGGCACACACTGCCTCTGGAGTCAGGTGAAGGACTGAGCAGCTCTGAGAGAGCTGTTTGCTTTGTCACTGAGCAAATAGTGCGTGCTTTAAGCTGACATCAGTATTTACACCGTGGGCTGTCACGTCTCCAAAGGGACTCCAGCAGCACCAGCTGTTGTATGATCCCGCCCTGAGAAGCCTCCTGCAGAGCACATTGTGCCAGAACATCAGAGATCACCTAAATATGGGTTTACAGGAGAGAGTCTTGCAGTCCCACCACATCACCTCGAGGAGCAATGGTTTTCTTGCACGTTGAGCCGTACTGGATTCTTTCTGGAGCAGGAGCAGCCCCTCATCACCCAGGCATGGAGGCAGGGCAGCAAGTGGGATGCTGCCAGCCACTCTTCAGTCTGCTCCTGCCAAGCTGACCATCCCACAGCATTCATTAGGACTATTTCCTTACCTCTACCTTCTTTTTTAGCATAAAATGTGTGGTTTTGTCAATATACCTTTGGTTTCTTCCTGCGCAAATGTCAACACTTTTGGTGACATTTTCTGATTTTTGTTTTCCAGATGGGAGAATCAAAGTGCAAAATATCACTTTAAATCACCAATTCGGAATGAAGCATTTTTCATTTTGAAATGCCAGTTTAAAATGGGAAAATTCATTTTTAAATGCTTCCAAACAAGAAATGCCCTTTTTACCACTTCAAATCACTTCATTTTGATTAAAAATGTCAGCATATTTTGTCCTGGCTCTTCATTAGAGGAGTCTGTGGTTTCACTGTCTCGTGGTCCAGAGCAGATAGAAATTTCAAACGTGGCTGAAAATTGAAGATTTCTTCTCTGAGAGGTGTGGGTTTGTCCAGTGCACTGCTGGAATTTTGCACTGCCCGTGGAGGGGACTGTGAGTGCAAGGTTGGCACAGGGCAGGGCTACCCCTGGCCCCTGCTGCTGCTCCTGGCAGCGCTCCCTAACCTCATTGCCATCACCCCTTGTCTTTGTGGTGTCTTGGCAGTAAGATATGATGCAGCACTAAAATTTTATGGGGGGCATGGTGGTTTGTGGAGCTGGTTAGAGCCCAGCAGGTGATAATGGAGGCTGGGAGGTCACCATGTCCCCTGGCAGCTGCCAGGGTCGCTGCTGGTGCCGCCGCCCGCGGAGCGCCGGGGCTGTTCCCACCTGAAGGGCTGTAAATAGCTAAAAGAATATATTTAAAGAGTGCAGCAGTAAAACACAAAACCTTCTGGGACTTACATTTTTCCCTAGGGGCTTTAGGTGATGTAAAACTTGGCTTCTTCCCAGCATGTGCTGCATGGAGTGGGAGGGTGCCAGTGTGGTGCCAAGATTCTCGGCGTGCCCAGGGGTAGCCCATGCAGTTTTGAGTGTGTGGCTGCATGAATTTGGTGCCTGTGCTGGAAGGAGGAGCAGCCCCAGAAGAAGGTGATGTGCTGGGAGAGCAGAGTGCAGGTCCTGGCACTGCCACGGGCTCTGTGTGTCTGACTGGCAGCCAGCTGCCCCCTTCCTGCTTCCTGTGGGGTGCTGGCCCCAGGACACCCAGCAGCATCAGCCCATCCTCCTGCTTGCCAGCAAGTGGTTTACAAATGCCAGGCCTTGGGCATCGCTGCAGGGGACCTCAGTGACACAGGGACAACAACAGCACGTAACCACGCACAGAAAAGGCAGAACCTGAAATGACTCGCTGCTGATCTGCTCTGGCTCTTCCCACACACACTGGCTGTGCATTTAGTGTTTGTCATCTGCTTTAATGACCTACTCTAAAGGAGCTGATTTTGTGCTCTCAGCATAAAAATCAGGAGCAGCTCTGCAGGTCCTGCTGTTCAAAGGGGTGAGCAGGGTGATGGGCTGAGCTCCTGGAGAAGTTTCAGTGGTGCAATGGACACATGCACACGAGAGTGTTTGTCCCAGGTGTCCCCAGCCACTCCCAGGGACACAGTGGCTCATGCTGATGGCAGGTATCACTGCCTATGCCCTTCTTTCTCCTCTCAGATGTGCTGATGTCTGCTCCTTGCAAAGACCTGACCCACCTGAGGTTGGCAGATGCACAGATGTGACCGTGAATCACCAGTAAAAGGTAACCATCTCTCGCCTGTACTCCTGCTGGTGGGATCTCTTTCTGTCCTGCTGAGATGGCCTGTGCTGCTGCTGAAGTCTGAGGTCATCTGAGGGTGGTGGGTGAATCCCTTCATCTCCCAGGGCCAGACACCCCAGTCCTCACAACGTTCAGGAGTCACGCCACTGCGTGCAGGAGCATTGGTGAGTGGATCTGCAGCTCCCAGCCCTCCTCAGTCCCTCCTCCTCCACATATCTCTTCTTGTTTTCGGTAGAATGAGCGAGAGGGATTTACAGAGCCTGAGCAAATGGGTTTTCGTGCTCAGCCTGTGCCTTACCACGCTGTGGGGACGACTGACGCTGGCCTCCACGCATCACCACAGAAGCCATTCAGGTAGGGGACAGATCCCTGCTGCATGTGTCACATGCTTGTGCAATCACCTGGGTCCCCGTGGTCGTGGTGGTACTTTGGGCTCTTCGTGGGATGCCTGAGGCGGGGGTTTCGTGGGGATGAGCTGCTTGGTGAAGTTCTGTCTCACGTTTCTTGGTGGGGGCAGGAGGAGTTTCAGGCTGTGGCGCACACCAGGAGCAGGCGGGCATCTCTGGGGACCAGTGCTGACAGCCCCAGGGAGCTCAGTGTGCAGCCCTTTCTCTGGGGTCTGGGCAGCAAGGATGGGTGTGCCAAACGTGTGGGGCAGCATCCAGCAAACAGACACCAAGGGGCACAACACGGTGCCACTGTGACAGCTCTTGGATTGGCATTTGGAGTGTCCACGTGTGCAGGAAACTCCTGGACTGCTCCTTCATGGCAGGAACATGCAGCCATAGGAGCTGCTGCTTGGAGTTGCAAGTTGTGAATACTCACTGTGGGGCATTTAGAACCAGTGGCTTGGTGAGCTGGGATGGTCTGAGGAGTAAAAGAAGGGAATTTCTTCATGTCTGTAGCAAAATGAGACACATAATGATCCATACATACATCTGATACATCTATGAGAAGCTGTTGTTGTGGTGATTCTTGCTCTGTGGGCAGTGGATGTAAATCTTCCCACCCAAGTTGCTATGAGTATCACAAACCCCACTTGTCATGTGGTGGACACTCTCCACTCCACTTTCCACTTATTAGAAATAAAAATTTGTATTGCCCTTTGTGTTGCAAAGATCATCTAGGAAAATGGAGCAAGTGTAAAATTATGTAGAACTGAAAGTCTTGGTGGAAAACATTGTTGTTTTGAGGTGTTCTTTTGTTATTCCCAGCTGTGAATTTGAGATTTCCTCTCTGAGCGTTGGAATGCTGCTTTGTGGCACGGATGTGATTTTTTGGAGGGGTTGTGTGAACCCAGGGTTGAAGTTTGTGTCCAGACAAGAGAAGCATCTGAGAAGTTGTGCTCAGCCCTTTGTGGCCATCCTCCCTTGCCTGAGGGGCAAGGGGGGACCTGGTGGTCCAGGGCTGGGGGGTCCTTGGAGCATGGTGGGAGGACATATGGGGAGGGGGATGCTGCTGTTGCTGGTGTGGCTGGCAGAGCTGTGCACCTGGAACACCTGGATCCCAGGCTCCTGCTGTCTGCTTCACATGCCTCTGCTTGGAAAGGGCATTCACGGGTTAATTTGAAACCATTCACGCTCTTGATTGACCCCACATCTAACCCTGTCCTATTTCTGTCATTTTTGCCTGACAGTTAAAGCAGTTCTAATCCTGTAATCCCCTCCTGCGTTGCTTAAAACCAAAACACATCTCCCAGAGTGGCTCCCTCAGCCAGCCAGTCAGCAGCTACTGCCTTTCCCTTCTCCCAGCCCTGGGTACCCCATCCTTGGAGGTGGCCAAGGTCAGGCTGGACAGGGCTCTGAGCAACCTGGCCTAGTGCAAGGTGGCCCTGGTAATGGCAGGCAGTGGAGCTTTAAGCTTCTTTCCAACCTAAACCATTCTGTGATTCTAACTGGGAGAAAACTCTTTACTTTTCTCCTGGGTGACTTTGAGTGCTCACTCACCCTGCCCAGCCCCAGTGGCAGAGAGCCCTGCTCCTCCATGGTATCAGTTTGCAGGGAGCTGCTTCTTTGGGGAAGAGTCACCCCTGGGATCAATAAAGCAGCAACTTGCTGAGGTTTGACGTGCAGATGCCCAGGTGTGCTGGTAGGTGTGAATTATGTATAAATCTCACTTGCCCATGAGCAGCCGGGCTCGTGGATTCATGTGCCAGCAGGCCCAGAGTCAGGGTTTTTTTTGCTCTCACAGACTTACCCACAGCAGACCAAACTGTGTGATTTTTATTCAGGAAAATTGGATTCACAGAAGAGGGCAGACCAGGAGCAAACACTTAAAAGTTTGGCCCTGCTCTATGTCTGTGTGAACACAGTTTCTCTCTGCCCATCCTGCCTTCCTGATATTGTAAGAACTTCCTGTGACTGCCTCATCTCTTGGGCTGGGTTTCCACGGTCTCAAAACAAGAATTCTTTTTCTACTTGTTGAGTTCGTGGGCTTTTCTCTCCTGTTCTCTGCCGTGTTGTTGCTGCATTTGGGACAGTTTTTGGTGAAGGTTATGTTTGAAACATAATGCTGCATAACAATGCTCATTCTCAGTGGCAGTGGCCAAGGAAGCTGCAGCTCTGTTTCTGTGTGGAGTTGAACAGGGATAACTTTGTCACTGATGCCTGAGACCCCCCAGAGTCAGAGATGCTGAGGGACAGATACATCCAGAGCTTTCATCCCATTAAAGAATTGTGTTTGTTCACAGGTAAAACCACCTAAAAATGATCAGTAGCAGAGGAAGGACTTTAACTGTGACCTCAAACATTTCTTGGAGAGTCCACATGCAAACCTTCCGTTTGCTGTCCAGGGACACATCTGACTGTGACAACCAGGTCTGATAATAGAATTATAGAATATCTCGAGTTGGAAGAGATCCACAAGGATCATTAAGTCCAACTCCTGGCCCTGCACACAGATCATACCGTGTGCCTGAGGTCCCTTGTGCCCACCCAGCACATGGAGATGCTGCTTTGTCTAAGCAAAGCACTGCTTCCTGCAGAATGTGGTTGGATTTGAGGAGCCACGTGAATCAAGCACAGTCATTTGGAAACAGAATAGGAGGCTCCGTGGTGAAGAATGATTCAGCAGCAGTTTAATGCCCTGTGTAACATGGTGAGGTCTTCATGAGGAACAAGGCTGGAATGTCTGGATCCAACTCCCACAAAGGTGGCCCCAGCACCTTCTAAAGCTGATAATCAAAGGGCTGTCTTTGCCTTTGTGCTCATCACTCAACCTGAAGGAGAAGAAAAAAGCATTTAAGTCAGCTGGAATTTTTTCTTTTGGGAAATGAGGTTCTCTTGGCATTGCCTGACACTTACATGCATCCAACTTCTCATTTGTAGCTCTCCACCAGCAAGCAGTATTTTACACTGAACATGTGGGGTTGTGCCCACGCTCCCTGAGATACTCAAAATGTGTAATTTCGGGTTATGCCATAAAACCCCCATGTTCTGCTGCTCGTTTAAAGGTCAGTGGAGTAGGACAGCACTTTTATTTTATTTTTGCACGCAGGACTCAAAAGCTGTTTGCTCTTACAATTCTTCATGGTTCCACGAGATAAGCTGTGTCTTTTAGAAAAGGGTTCCAGTGGGGAAATACCAGTTAAATGGGAGGGAGAAGCATGCCAGAAGCTCTGGAACTTATCCCAGCCTCTCGGGAGGTTTCCTGCTGTCGGTGTTAAACACACCATCCATCTGATAGGCATTTTGTTCCAAGTTTCCTGCTGCTCAGCAAAAGGAGAAGCAGCTGCAGGGAGCTCCGGAGCCCGCTGCTCGCACTGCACGGGGGCTCAGCCGCTCTGCTCGCCCTTCCCGGGCGTGGGACATGAAAACCCGGTGTGCCAGCAGCCCTGGTGTGCCAGGAGCCCCCGGTGGGGCAGGAGCCCTGGTGTGGCAGGAGCCCCCGGTGTGCCAGGAGCCCCCGGTGTGCCAGGAGCCCCTGGTGTGTCAGGAGCCCCTGGGTGCCAGGAACCCCGGTGTGCCAGGAGCCCTGGTGGGGCAGGAGCCCTGGTGTGCCAGGAGCCCCTGGTGTGCCAGGAGCCCCGGTGTGCCAGGAGCCCTGGTGTGCCAGGAGCCCCTGGGTGCCAGGAACCCCCGGTGTGCCAGGAGCCCCCGGTGTGCCAGGAGCCCCGGTGTGCCAGGAGCCCTGGTGTGCCAGGAGCCCCTGGTGGGGCAGGAGCCCCGGTGTGGCAGGAGCCCTGGTGTGCCAGGAGCCCCCGGTGGGGCAGCAGCCCCCGGTGTGCCAGGAGCCCCGGTGTGTCAGGAGCCCCCGGTGTGTCAGGAGCCCCGGTGTGCCAGGAGCCCCGGTGTGCCAGGAGCCCCTGGTGGGGCAGGAGCCCCCGGTGTGCCAGGAGCCCTGGTGTGCCAGGAGCCCCGGTGTGCCAGGAGCCCCTGGTGGGGCAGGAGCCCCCGGTGTGCCAGGAGCCCCGGTGTGCCAGCAGCCCCCGGTGTGCCAGGAGCCCCCGGTGTGGCAGGAGCCTCTCGCCACCCCACTCAGCTGGCTGCAGTGAGGCAGAGGGAGTCAAATTTCTCTTTATCTCTGAGCTGCACCTTTCCCAGCAAATTAAAAGGGCTTTGACACGTTAGCAAGCTGCTATTGCACGGTTGTAATGACCGATTTCTCAGTTCTGCCTGGCTCTTCCCTCGGCTGAACCCTTTAAAATGAGCTGAAAATGAGCAGCCAGAGAGCAGGGCTGCAGGGGAGCAGAGGGGTTGCCTGGGCAGCCCTCCCGGGAAGAGCTCTGCTAATGAAGCCTTTCTGAAAATGAGTCAGAGCCGTAACTACGCGTGAACACTGGGACTTGGAGGTGTAACATTCCCTGGTGAGGTGCACGGGCTGGAAGAGTGACTCCTTGTGGTCCTGGACCACAGTGTGAGAGGAATGTGGGCTCTTAGGCAGCCCAAGCCAAGGATCACTACTTCTTCCTCAGATTATTTGAAAAATCCCATAAAGAAAGGGCAAAACAGTCATGTTTGTTCTGCAAAGAGTTGCTTTCCTTTTCACTGTCACCGAAGTCTACCATTTCTGTATACAAAAAGAACGGAATTCATTATTAAAGCTGAATTACTATGGCATTTCAAAGAGAAGATAAAATTTGTGGCCAGAGATATTATTACAAAATATTCCATATAATAATGGTGTAATTATTATGGACAGAAATGAAAGTAAGGGTTCATTAAAAGAAAATGACCATGAAATAGCAATGAATGAAGCAGATTAGAGTCAGGGTGATTGCGCAGCCCGTGCTGCCCGTGTGCGGCGGTGCCGGCACGGCGGCGTGTCCCGAGCAGCTCCTCACATCCTCAGGGATGCTCTGAATCCCGGCGCTCGGACGGGCAGGGAGTGCTTTGACTGCAAGCTGGTAGAGCCGTGCCCCGCTGCCGCAAGCCAGGCGTTTGCACTTCGGAGAGCATTTCCGAGCAGGGATGTGAAAAAAAAATATCTGCTAGGCAAAGGGATTTCCCCCCGCGGTGGGGGAGAGATCCCGTTTCCCTCAGCTTTCCTTGGAGAGGGAGGTGGCTGCGTTCCCAAAGCTGGGCAGCGTTTGTTGGTGAGTCTGGGGGCCTGCCAGGGTCCGCAGGGCACTCGCTGTGACACAGGGCAGCTGCCCTGGCTTTGCGACCCTGCGGGGGATGGCATCCAGGACGCTCCAGCAGCACGGGCACTGCAGGGCGGGTGGGAGCAGCTGCTGGAGCCTCCTGTGCTGCGAGAGGGCTGGGTGGGGGCTCACAGGTTCCTGCAGCAGCAGCAGCAGCAGCACACCTCACCCTGCACAGCCCTGTCCTGCCTGCACCTCCTTCCCAGCCTTTCCTCCTGGGGGCCCGTGCCTGCGCTCCGCTGTGGGAGGTGTCCCGAGCCAAGGGCATGGAGCAGCCAGGAATGCCCTGATGCCTGCTTACCTGCGTGCATTTGGGGAGTGCAGCTGCCCTGTCCTCCACCCAGCTTGGCTCCTGTTTGCTAGGGAATAAAAGCCCATTCCCGGTGACCCACGGGGCCCAGGACGTGCCCATGTGTGGCTCTGCTCTGCTCCTCCAGTGCTCATTAAGCAGGACCTGCAGGGATCTCTGGGGTCATGGGAATGCAGTCTCTCAGCCCTTTTTGGCTGATTTGTATTGTGCTTGTGTGGGCCATTACCCAGCACTGATTTGAGATGCTGACCAGCTCTAAACTCTGATCCCAGAGGTGATCAGCCAACACGGTTTTCCTTAATATTTTAATGGCACTGAGAGGGGGAGCAGCAGAGCAGCTTGAATTGCTGATGAGCAGCGTGACATTTCTGTGCCACCGCAGGGTGGAAACGCCATCCTGATCCTTCCTTCTCCAGGCAGAGGGTGGGTGATGGTGAGGTGCAGGCACTGACTGTGGCTGTGCTCAGAAGTGATGGTGCTCTGCTTGAAGCCAAAATGCACAATGCACCATCCCCTCTTGCAGCAAAGTGCATCTCATTATCAGCTGCAATTAGCTAATGTGCTCGTTAGTTTCAATAAAGCTCTTGGCTTGGCTGTGGCAAGAGGGGGTGAATTTGGGAGGGTACGATGGGTGTGAGGGCTATTAGGAGCAAGAGCTCAGCTATGAGAGGTGTGGAGCAGGAACCGTTTTCCTTACAGGTGGGCTGGGAAGATGCTGTCCCCAGACACCAGGTGGGCTGGGAAGATGCTGTGCCCAGACATCTGTGTGCTGGGAGGATGCTGTGCCCAGACACCAGGTGGGCTGGGAGGATGCTGTGCCCAGACACCAGGTGGGCTGGGAGGATGCTGTGCCCAGACACCAGGTGGGCTGGGAAGATGCTGTGCCCAGACACCAGGTGGGCTGGGAAGATGCTGTCCCCAGACACCAGGTGTGCTGGGAAGATGCTGTGCCCAGACACCAGGTGGGCTGGGAAGATGCTGTGCCCAGACACCTGTGTGGCACCAGCAGCCCAGGGTGATTGCAGAGCCGGGGCAGCGCTGCACACACCGGGCTCTCCCGGTGCCCTGGTCACAGCTCACGGCAGCAGCGCTGCCCAGGGCGGTGGGCAGGAGGGGCTGAGCTCTCGGGGGTCTCACGGGGCTGTTTCTCCTGCAGTGCACGTGGAGCCCGGCACGTGCGAGGTCATCGCCGCCCACCGCTGCTGCAACAGGAACAAGATCGAGGAGCGCTCCCAGACGGTGAAATGCTCCTGTTTCCCAGGGCAGGTGGCAGGGACAACACGGGCAGCTCCCTCCTGCGTGGACGGTGAGGACCCCACGGTGCAACCCCTTCCTTCTCAATCCCTGACCTCGTCCTCACGGGTTAAACAGGTCTGGGGTCTCCACGTCCCTGCCATTAACAGAAGAGACCTGACCTGGGGTCCTGCGGCAGAGCAGTGGGGAAGGGGGCACGTTTTGGGGACACTCTCTCATTGGACACCACTCAGCTGGTGTGGCTGTGGGACTGCGCTCTGTGCAGCCCTGGGCTGTGTGCTCTGGGGCGTTACTGGGGTTCAGCATCGCTGTGCTGGGGTCGGGTCTGCAGCCCCGATCCCTGCACGTCTCCTCACCCTGCACGTCTCCTCACCCTGCACGTCTCCTCACCCTGCACGTCTCCTCACCCTGCTGCCACAGCTGGGAGCAAGGATGTGATTCCAGCCGTGCCTGTGAGGAGCACCAAGCATACAAACTGCATGTTTTATTGAATGCCATCATGTGCCATGACCAAGGAGCCATCAGGAGCACTGCCAGCCCCTACCAGCGTGGTACTGATTTGCTTGACAGCCAGTGGCCTGTGGCTGCAGTTCTGTGCAACACCAAACAATGCCAGAATAAATTGTCAGGGAAGGTTCTTGTTGTCCCCAGCTGCTCAGGTCATATTGTTCCCAAGTAGAAGAGGGCCCACTCTAGCTCCCAAACTGGAATCATGAATCACAAGACCCTAACAGAGCAGAGTGGTAGGAGACAACCCCTTTGCTCTCTGAGTGGAGCCTGAAACAGGTTCCTGAACAGCACTGCTCTCCCTGGGAGCGAGGACATGGGGCTTTTTTTCCTTGGGCAGCGAGAGAAAGCAGGGTGTTCTGGAGGCAGGTGGAGCAGGGTCAGGTGAGGGCAGGCAGGTGACGAGCAGCTCCTTGTCCAAGCTCCTCGATGTGAGCTGTGCTGGAGAGAGGGGCTGTGTGTCCTGGTGTCACCCAAAGGTGGGCAGAGCTGCTCCTCCGTACCCTGTGCTGCAGCTGGGTGCTGATCCCCTCCTCTCCCCCAGCCTCCATCGTGCTGCAGAAGTGGTGGTGCCAGATGGAGCCGTGTCTGGATGGGGAGGAATGCAAAGTGCTGCCTGACCTCTCGGGATGGAGCTGCAGCAGTGGCAACAAAGTGAAGACAACCAAGGTACGTCCCTGTCAGGTGTTGGGGAAACCCAGCCTGGGGAAAGCAAGAAAACCCAGGAGAGCACCCGCAGTTCTGTGGGGAAGGAGAGAGCTCCAGCTCCTTCAGGGCACACACTGTTTGATAAGGACTCACTGAAGCAGAGCAGAGGGTCTGGGCTGTGCTCACCAAAACAGGGCAGAGGGTCTGGGCTGTGCACTTGTCCCTGGTGCTGGAGGGGCTGGCAGGCATACCACAACCCTGAGTGGATCCCAGAGCTTTTCCAATTGATCATTCTTGCTGGAAGGCTTGGTGTGGGATGGCTCAACCCCTGGGCAGACATCCTCGGGGTGTGTGTGTACCATTCCAGGGCTCCCAGGGTGTCCAGCTCCCCTGCACCACCCGGGGTCACAGGCTGCCCTTCCCAGCCCAGTGGCACAGCCCTGAATCTGTCCCTGTTCCCTGTCTGAGGCAATCACTGGTGACAGAGCACTACACGATTATTATTTTCATGGCTTGCTGAATGCCCCAAAGAACAAGGTGTAATTAAAATTTTATCAAACTCATTAGTAATTACATATATGCCATGGTTAATCCGTTGCATAATTTTGTAATCATTGTTCATACTGTTGAGTGTAATTATTCCTTATGCTTTCGTTTTCCTCGCCCCACATCCCCCACCACAAAATTATCCTATTAAGCAATGTCAGGATTTTTTTCATTGCTGCTATTATTTTTGTGCACAGAAAGCACTTTCATGCTGAAGTGTTTTTATGGACATCCAAAAAGGTTCCTCCAACCCTGAGCATCCATCACTGACCAGTAACTACAGCATTACATTGAGCTGGTTGTGTTTTTCCCCTCTTAGTGTTGTTTGGTTGGTTTCCCCCAGCAACTGACTTAGCACAAAGCCTCTGCTCTGGCTTTGCTGTCTTGAATTCTCATTGGGACCACTACCATCTGGAGTGGGAGTAGGACTCAGCAGCTTCTGCTCTCCTGCCTCATCCAGCAGATCCCTCCATGGCCGGCCTCCCTCTGGGTGCTGTGCCCTCCTTAGGGAGGTGGCACTTTGAGAACACACACCTGTGTTTTTTTCAAAAGGACTTCTGGTAACTTTGGATGACTTTAGTGACTTTGGAATGGTGCCAAAGGGCTGGATTTGCATCTCAGTCCCCGGTGCAGACAGACTTCAGTGGGAGCTGCAGCCAGAGCACAAAAATCACAAACCATCCTTAAGGTGACGTTTGGAACAGCCACTCCATTAAACAAAAGTAAAGAGCCAATCTTATTTACCCCTCTTGGGGCTGTTTGCTGGTAGTTCGTGGATGGGAATCAGCTGGGTGCACTGGATAATTTCTCCTCTCCTCCGCAGGTCACTCGGTAGCCTCCGTGGCTGAGCAGCCTTGCCGTGGGTCCCGGTGCTCCCGTGAGCAGCAGGAGGTGGCCCAGTGCCTGCAGAGGTGGGGTGCTCCAGGGCTGCCAGGACTGGACAGCTGCTGGATCAGAGCATCCGCTGCACCCCAGCTGCCCTGGAGGCTGCAGGCGGCGGTCCCAGTGCAGCTGCCAGAATCCCGTCGCTCCACGGTTTCCTCCTTTTCTGTGGACACCTTCACCAACCAAGAAACGGGCTCGTTTTCCAGTAGTAAATAAAATATTCCCACTGTGTAAGAGCTGTTGACAATGCAGAGACAGACAGGCAGCAGGCCCCCAAAATGGGCTTTAATCTGAATGGCTGAAGTCGTTGCTGTGAGTCGCCTTTCCCTGCCTCCCGAGATGCTGAATCCCAGTTGCATTGGAGTTGGGAAGTCAGTGGTGATGTGAAGCCCTTCCCCACGTGGCTCCTGCTCCTGGGGTTCCCAGGAGCAGCTGCTGAGCTGGGGGCTGCTCTGCCCTCGGAGACTGGGCTTTCCCTGCCCCACCGCTGTGACCACAGCAGCAGAGGTGGCAGCGTGGTCAGAGGGTGTCTGACACCCTGTTGGCTCCCAGGCATGGTGAGATGTCTCCATGGTGCATGCTGCTGGTTTCTCCTTTCTCAGTAATTGCATTAATCAGGTTGCAAATTTAATGTTTTCCACCATGCAAATCCCAGGCACTGAGTTTCTGCTTGTGTTTGCAATTGAATTTCAGAGTTGTGTGAGGCGATCTCTCTGTCTGCAGCTCTGGGGTGTCTGGGGCATCAGACAGGGCCTCAGACCAAGCTAGATTTTGTTGTAGTAATCCAAAATAAAGAGAAACGTACCACCTCCTGGCCCTGAGCTCATGACCTTCTCCAGGACACACCGTTCCTGTGGTGTGGCAGCTCAAGGTGGGGGAGAATGTGAGCTCTGTGCCCCCCATGTCAGAGGTGCTTGGGACCCTGGGGCTGTGGGACCAACACCTCCAGCCCTGCTCTGTGCCTGCTCTGGGACCCTGCAGGGGATGTGCTGGTGCCAGAGGGGCTGCAGATGGTGTGAGCACCATGGCAGTGAGGGGTCACTGGTGTGTTTGCTGCCACTGCCTCCTGCCCTGGACTCATTATTGAGACATTTTTTGTAATGGGGTATGTAATACCCTCTCCAGATGTGATGTAAATACCAGACTATGAAATAATAAATTCATTTTAATCTCTGCAAAAGGCCTTTTCACTCAGCAGCAAAGGGAGGCTCTGGGAGTGCTTCTCGTGCTGCTGAATCCGAGGTGAAGGGGCTGGGGACTCTGCCCTGGCCATTCCAGTCCCAACCAGCTCGTGCAATGATGGCTTTGGAGGAGAGCTGAATGCCTCTTGTGGCCAGCAAAGGCTGAGTAGCTCATAGTGATCCTAAAGAAAAGTGCATTAATTTCTACAGGATGCTTTGCTGAGAGCTTTTCTTACCCTGTCCCTTCACCTTTGTGTGGCAGCTCCCTCTGCTGCAGTGCCGTGTCCCCAAAGATGCTACCCCTACCAAAGGCCAGACTGTGGTTTTAAGGTTCCCACCTGGAGTCCTGTGCCCTCTGGGAACCCAGGCTGTCGAATGCAGAGAGGGAATCTGTTATTTCCAGCAGGAAACACCAGCCTGTCGATGGGAACATCCCTGCTTGGCTGAGCATTTTCATGGTTGGCTCATAATGTGAAGGATCCACTCTGCAGAAGTGTTGAGCTTGACACCTACATTGATATAAAAACATTTTATTGTCTGCATAATAGGCACCCTTGAAGCTTATTTTTCACTTACTGCAGCACACAGTTTAGTGAGGAAATAACCCCTTGGTGTCTCTGCTGAGTGCTGACCTCGCTGCTATCACACCATCAGAGTACACAAATACTGCAAATTGCTGCTCCTCTCCTGGCAGGGAAATGTGTTTCCAAGGAAAACGCTGCAGCCTGCAGGACTGCTGGTGTTACCTCTGACTCCTGAGCAGCCAGGGAAGGTGCTGCTGCCACGGCTTCTGGCCCTCTGCCCTTCTTCCACTCACTTCCTTTGGCCAAGAAGACAAGCAGTCCTAGCAGGAGCAATAAACCGAGGAAGAGGTGATGGTGGTGGGAGCATCTCTGGGCTGAGACAAGCACTTTGTGATGCCCTGTGTCTTCAGTGGGACAGTGCCACCTGCACAGGGACCCCGGCCCCCTGATCCCTCTCTCTGCCTGTGCCCACTGCTGGTCCCTGAAGGACAAATCAACCCCTGCAGCTGCACCCGCAGCTTGGGCGCCCCAAGCTCTCGCTCCAGGGCCCCAGATCCACCCTGCCCAAGTCCTCCTCTTGGTGGGGAGGCTTGTGCCAACTTCTGTCTTGGCACATCTGGGCAGTCTCTGACGGGGAGCTTGCACAGACAAGATTTGAAGTTGCCCAAGGGGTGATTAGTTAGAGGAATCTGTCACAGTTAACGTACTTTCAATATCATCTCCCTGGGTATTATAATTACACCCCATTCAATTAGTCTTCAGGAAAAAAAAGTCTTTTGTATTAAGATTTGGTGGAGAATTATTAGAGAGTGAATTAAAAGACAAGGATTCCATTTTACCTACAAATACTAAAAGCATAATGCATAAAATACCCCCAAATTACAAGCTGACTAAATGTAGAGCTGTGCTAGGAGGTGAAATGAAAGGTAAAATGAAACCCTTTGAGCAGTACAAGGTGCAGTATTATCAAAGAAATAAGACGGAAACATAATTAACCACCCAGCATTATGCTGAAAGATGGCAAATTGAAATGGGAGACAAAATTAGGTGAAATTGCAGAGCAGGTTCATTTATTTCTGCTTCATAAATCAGTGCTACCTGTCAGCAGTGGTGCCAAGCTATTCCAGAGCAGGAGCTTTCCAAGGCAGGCTGTTCACAGGGACCTCACCTCGTCCACGCTGGGGTTCCTGGGCGGTGAATTCCGTGTCACTGCAGGGCAGGTGGTGCCTCCAAGGGTCACAGCCTTGGTGTCCTTCCCTTCCCCCAGCCTTGGTGCATTCGGGCCACGTCTGGTCTGTCCTATTCCCCAAAAGCTGTCTCCCTTTCCCTGCTGCTCTGCTGCTCTGACAGTGCCACCCTGGTGACTTTTGCAAGTGCTGCTCCTATGGCATCCCGCAGGGAGCCTGCCATCAGTGGCCTCTTGCTCCGGTGAGCTGAAGTCCAATTTAGGGCTGGAGGAACATTTTCTTTAAATGTGCTGCATTTCCTCCTCTCAGCCTTAATTGGCTCCTGTTCCCTATAACCTCTGCCCTCTCCCCTCTCCTGCCACGGCTCTGCTCGCTCCTCTCTGCCCATTTGCTTTATTGCTGATTTTCAACGAATTCAAACAAGAAAAGGCTTGTCTTTTCCAGAAGCAGAAAGATTTTTGTTAGAATCACCTCAGCTATGCAAAAGCATCCCTGTGCATCTCCCGGGCCGTGCTCAGGAATGGAGAAACCTGGAACTGGTTTGTCAGTGGAGAAGCAGAATCTGTCTCGTCCGGCTCACGGGACTCACAGAGGTGGCAGCTGCACTGGCTGTTCTGGCACTAGTGTGTTTGGACAGGAGCACGTGGGTCGGGTTTTTTCCTACTTTGCCAATACCTTTCACTAAGAAACTCTACTTTTTTTTTTTTTTTTCCTTTTTTTTCTTTTTATTTTTTTCCTTCTGGCTTGTTTGTAAGTAGATATATCCCTGTTTTGGGGTTGTGAACCAAGTGGCTTCAGCATCCAGACACGCTGCCCCACCTCTCCCACCCTCAGGACAGGAGCCAACAGCAGCCACAGCCCCCACCACCAGGACGTGGGGACATGGACATGGGGCTGTGGGCACCTTCCCCTTTGCCTTGCATGCCAAGGGACTCCATTAGAACCACTAAGATAAAAATACAACAGCACAGGCTTTCCTCTGGTTAATACACTCTGATGGGGCTGTTGGAAGCATTAGATGGCTCTTCCAAAAATGCATCCTCATGTTTTATTCAACTGTGCATTTGTGAAGATGTTCTTAAGGGAATGAATAAAATATTCATTTAGATGCTGCTGTGCAATAAAGGCAGTCAGGGCAGAAACCATGCTGCTGGGTCAGGGCAGAGCTGGCCTTGTTTTCCTGCTGGGGCAGCTGCAGTGGCCACAGCAGAAAAAGAGCCATTGGCTGGGGCAGAGCAGAGAGGGAGGATGCAATTTAATTTGTGCATTTCCCAGCTGGTTAATCTCCAGATTTACTGCTGGTATTTGATTTCCGTAGCATTGCTTCATAATAAAGGGATTAGCCTGGACCATAGGTCTGCTCTGATGCTCATCTACTAGAGATTAGAGAGAAATTTTGCAGTTAGTTTGTGGGTCAAATAGGTAGAAATGAAAATATGTGCATGGTTTTGTTGACATTTGCAGGAGCATTGAGCCTGTGATCTAGCACAGGCCCTCCTGACCCATTCAGCATCCCCTGTTCTGTCTCACGGGGGTCCTGATCCTCTCTCCTTTCCCTCCCTTTTCACAGGGTTCCCAATACCCTGTCCCTGTCTCAGAGGGGTCCCAGTCCCCTGCTCCCTGTGACAGGATAGTTTAAATCCCCTCTTCTCTGTCTCATGGGCATCTCAGTCCCCTGTTCCCAGCCTCACGGGGTCCCAATCCCCTCTGTTTGGCCCGGAGCCCCAGAGCCAGGAGCCCCAGCACCTCTCCCTTGTCAGGGTGATGCATGCTGTGGTGGCAGCCAGCAGTGCCTCCAGCTGCCAGCGCTGGGCATGGTCAGGAGTGCCTTGGGCAGCGTGTAAAATCCCTGAGAACTGTGGTTTGATTTTTTCCTGTGCACGTCTGTGGCACCAGAGGTTAATATATTACCAAGCTGACCTGGATATGAGCAAGTCAGACATCCCTAATAAATGCGTGCTAACTGAAAACACAGACAAATTAGCACATGCTCCATTTCCTTCCAATGCTGTGCTTTTCCCTGGTCTCAGCTTCCCCCTGTGTGCCAGCTGCCCCTGGAGTCCTGAGGAGCAGGACTGGCCACCTCCCTTGTGTCACCCTCCCTGCAATGCTCCCAGCCCAGCCCGGTCCTCTGAGCCGTGAGCAGTGAGATCTCACAGGCACAGAGATGCAAAATTGATTTATTGGTAACATGATATAGTGCACGGAGCCAGGATTAAGTAATGATCCAATTAAACACTCCTGGATGTATGCATATTAGGGAGCTCTAAGTCAATCAATTATTTAAATACAATAATACTTAAATACACTGGGAATCCTGTGATTATTACAGGGCTTGAGACCATGTTCATTAACAGCAATAATAAATATTGTGGATACTCAGTTTTGTAAGGACATTTTTTCTAGGGGTGTGAAAACTGTGCAGGAACTGCAAGGCTGGGAGGACATGAATATGGATCAGTGGGATTATTACATACACCAGCACCAAGGGACAAAATTAGTGTTTAAAATTCCCTGCAAAGACAAAATGTGAAATACAAAATGTTTTGCAATCAGTCATAATAATGAAATTTTGATTAGAAAGCCAGGATCGTGCATAAGTACCTGAATCCACCCTCCGGGCCAAACAGTGTGTTGAATCCATGAATCCAGTTGAGAATATTTTGGTTTTGAAGAGAATTTTGAGAATTTTGGCTTTGTGGGGGACACAGGGGTGCCAGATCCGTGCAGGATGCAGGTGCTGGGCTCTGGATGCACAAAATCAACCGACCTGACCTGGAGGAGGACAAAGAGGAAGAGAAGGAGGATGAGGCAGTGACTGCCTGGTGAGGGGTGTCCTTCTGAAACATCCTCCACTGAGTGCATGCATGACCATGCTGAGGACAGCAGTCTTCCTTCAGGGTTTTCTGCTCTTACATAGCAGGGAAATAAGAATATAAATTATTTAAGCAGGCAGAAGATAATTAACTCTAAATAATCTGGACTCTGCCCAGGTTATAGCTCTGCATCAGCATTAATCTCACTAATTACTTAATATTACTAACACAGTTTTCAGTGAGTTCAACAACGCGTTCAGTGAATCCAACACTGAGCAATGGATGTAAAGCGATTGATTCTGAGTTGGAGAGCCTTGTGGTACTGCAAATCTGACCATTTTATTAATGAAGTTATCACTTTTATGGCATTGAAGAAGTAGCAACTCAGTTTCACAGGTAAATTTTTCCATTGCAACAATGGGTTATTCTGGGGTTGCATTAGAGGGTGTTCTTTCAGAAACATTGAGGAGAATTTAGACTAACGGGATCTCTGGTAAACAGTTATTTAAATTATGGGGTGAGCGTTGAGATTAAATCTTGGTTTTGGTTGAGGAGTTGCAGCCTGTGTGTGGCTCTGAGGTGAGGTTTGGGCAGGATTCCACCCGGTCTGGCGGGGAGCACAAGCACTCGGCAAGGCTTTCCACCCTCTCAAGGTGCCTCTGCTCATGCCCTGGCCTCTGTTTGGTGCCGGGGGGCTGGCATGGGCTTCTGAGCACCAGCACCCATGGCTGTGAGGTGCAGCTCGCCCTGGGAGCCGTGCCACAGGAGGGATGGCAGGAATGAATCCTCTCCCTGCAAACACCAGCCAGCCTTTCTGAGGCCACCAGACAACCCCGCCTGCCATCTCCCAGTCATTCTGCTGTGCAAGTCACAGCAACCTAGGGGAATGAAAAGGTGAGAATGCATTATTGATTAATTACTTAGTCATCCCCAAATGGTTATTGAGCCCAGACTCGGCTTAGACAAATTGCTCCTCAATTTTTGTGACTGATACACAATTTGATTAATGCGGTTTTGCAGTACTCCTGTCAGGGGTGACACAGAGCCTGATTCCAGTGCCTGGCAAAAGGCAGTGGTGTCATGTTCCCCATATCTGGTGGCATTTGCAAATGGTCAGCCAAGACATAATTAAGCAATGTGATATTTTGTTTGAAAGGAAGAGTGGGTTAATAAATTGAGCTGAAGGCAGAATATCAATGTTATCTGATCAGACTGACACTGATCACTGCGAGCTGGTGCCCTTGCCACGCAGGGTGTGTGAGCACTGAACCACCCACTGCCAGTGTCAGGAGATTGATACTGGCTGATGGCAAGGAGACCTCAGAGCTTTGCCCACCACCTCTGCCCTCAGAGCCCTGGCACAGGGATAACCCTGGGCAGAAATTCCTCCCACTTCAGCCCCATCTCCGCCTTTCTCAGAGCTGATATTGCTCCTGGGAAAAGGCAGGAATAAGCTGTAGCACTCTGGGGTCTGGTCAATATTTGATTAATATTTGGGTTTGGCTTTTCCACCTTCACTTTGAATCAAAAACCTTGCACAGCAGAGCCCAAGAAGTGCAAGCAGAGCAAACCTCTCATTTCCACCAGGAAATGTTTTTTAAAGCCTGTGCAAAAACGGGAAGATTAACGACCTGTGGCTACAGTGCCTGGAAATCCTCATCTGCAGCATCCTTCACTTTAAGTCCTCAAGAGCAGCACGTGGAGCAGGACGGTGGGGCAGGGGAGGACAGGCTGTGTCTGACAAATAGTACTGGGGATAACACAGCAGTGCTGGATGCTGCAAAAGACCATTCTCATAGACCAGAAGGCAAGTGGCCTCATAAAGAAGGATTTCATACTATTTAAACAATGAAATCCCCAGTGGCCGCCAGGGCAAAGCCTACTGTGGAAAAATTGTGATGTGACAATAGTGACTGCCAGACTCAGTGTGAAGGGACAAGCCAGATGAGCCAGGTCACAAAGGCTCTTCACAGACATTAATTACTTGTGTGTGGCACATCCCTGCCTCGCAGCAAGGACTTGGGAGCGTGCCACCAGATGTTGGGAATGAAGGAGAACTAATCTGCCTCCCCTGGGACTGGGAGGGCAGTGCTGAGGACTGCCTGGTACCCCCTCCCTGCCTCTGTCATCCAGCCCAGCCCCTGCTGCCCTGGGCTGGCTGCTCCCTGACTGGGGAGGGCGCAGGGGCGGGTGCTGGGGGTCCCACCGCTGGTGCTCAGGCAGGGGGGGTCTGTGTCTGCCAGGACACAGCTGATGATTGATGCCACAGCTGACACTTCCAAATCAATATTCCTGGAGTGTCCATCACTCATACCCCACCCCGTGATTCTGCTTGTTTTCTCTCCACAATAATCGATAATTTGCTTTTTAAACAAACTGGCTTTTTGTCCCTTGAGAACCATTGCCCCAAGTTCCCCTCAGTGCTCCACGTAGGTTGCACGTTTAACAAGGGCCATGCTCTGTGCTTTTCCTGCAGAGCCCAGGGGCTTTTCCTGCTGCTGTGCTCACCCCAGGTTGTGCATGCTGTGCTGCTGTGGCCGCTCACTCCAGAGCGAGCTGCTCCTGCACCTCCACCTCTCCTGTTAGCACCTATTTCCATCTGAGACCTCCTCTGGAAAGCCGGTGCCTGGAGCAAAGAATCCAGGACTCTTAAATGCAGCAAGGCTATTAATTAATATTTTAACTGCTTTGCTGGAATAAATTCAGCTTTAATGAAATAAAATGAAACCAGTGGCCTGGTGCAAAATGAGCACAAGGGTGGAGCTTATGTTGTATTGTAGTGTCCCAGTGATGAGTTTTTAAAGGGAAGCTGCATTTCAGGCAGAGCTCTGGCTGTCAGATGGTTTTCCCTGTGTCATTTCCAAATGCAGCACAGCTGCCTTGGAGCCAGGAGCTGGAGATGTGCCACCAGATGCTGGGAATTAAAGAGAACAAGCAAATCTGTGTCTTAAAAAAGAAGCCACTGTTATTTGGGATGGAGCCACGGGACTTGACATCAGGTTCCCTCTTCTATTAATCAGTATTTGTGTTGGGTTTAATTAGTTTTGATTGCAGTTTACAGATGTAAATGTGTCTCTCATGGCATCTCCCTCACCCCCTGGGAATATGAAATGAGTGTTTAGTGTAACAGCTTTGGAGTGATGCACAGCAAGGAAAACAAACAGGAGAGCTTCATGTGCATCCTCAGAGTTTCTGGTGATCCCCACCTCAGGCTGTGGTAGTAAACAGAAAAGGGAGAAGACCCTCAAAAAGAGAAGGGCAAGGAGAAGGGAACCCCTTCTTGAGGCTCCTAGAAAGCAGTGTGTGATGCTCTGAGGAAAGGTCCCTGTGCCAGTGCAGTCTGCAGGAGTTATGCATCCAGCTGTGCCCCACAGGAGGAGCCACAGCTGTGCAGCAGGAGCGTGTCCCAGGAGCACCCAGCACTGACCCTGGGGACACCTTGCACTCAGCCGTGGGGTCTCTCGTGTCTGTCAGATGAAGAAAGAATTCCCTGCCAGGAGATTAGTGTGCTTGATTCACCCCCCACAGGAATATCATCCTCCTCATTAGTGTTTGCCATTTTATAGTTTAATGAAGGTCACCCAGCGGGCCTGTAAATGACATCTTAATTAATAGCCTGCAACACCTGCTGGCACAGGCTTGCTGTGGGTGCCTCGGGAGGAGAGAGAAGGGAGCACGAGGCACAGCTGGCCTCTCCCTCTGCGGGAAGGTGTCGGTGCTGAGCCCAGAGAGCTCCTGGGTGTGACAGGAGCATCTGGGCTCTGCCCCGGCGGCTGCGGGTCCGGGGAAGGAAGGGGCTGTTTGATACTGGCACCCCCAATTTACACTGACTTCTACTCCCAAACCATGGGACAGAGCCCATGAACCGGGATGTGTGTGGTCTGAGAACCTGCTTGTGACTCAGCGCTGTGCTCAGATCCATCTCTTGTGATTTACAGCTCAGCTTGGTGACTTACTTCGAGTCAGTCAAGTTCAGAGACAACCTATAACTCAGACTCACCACACATTCATCAGTGACACAGGACTTGGATAACCTGAGGATAACTTCAGAATTAATTGTGTTACTTATGAAGTTGCTGACATGACTAATCAATTGCCACATGGCAAATAAATCAGCAAGACACCTGAGAAATTCATCCTGTAAATGACATCTTAATTAATAGCCTATCTGCTGGCACCAGCCAGGCTTGCTGTGGGTGCCTCGGGAGGAGAGAGAAGGGAGCACGAGGCACAGCTGGCCTCTCCCTCTGCGGGAAGGTGTCGGTGCTGAGCCCAGAGAGCTCCTGGGTGTGACAGGAGCATCTGGGCTCTGCCCCGGCGGCTGCGGGTCCGGGGAAGGAAGGGGCTGTTTGATACTGGCACCCCCAATTTACACTGACTTCTACTCCCAAACCATGGGACAGAGCCCATGAACCGGGATGTGTGTGGTCTGAGAACCTGCTTGTGACTCAGCGCTGTGCTCAGATCCATCTCTTGTGATTTACAGCTCAGCTTGGTGACTTACTTCGAGTCAGTCAAGCTCAGAGACAACCTATAACTCAGACTCACCACACATTCATCAGTGACACAGGACTTGGATAACTTGAGGATAACTTCAGAATTAATTGTGTTACTTATGAAGTTGCTGACATGACTAATCAATTGCCACATGGCAAATAAATCAGCAAGACACCTGAGAAATTCATCATCTTTTTTTTTTCAGTTAGAAACTTCACATGCCTCATAAATCAGGCATTATAATAGTTTGTTTTACATCAAACCCGTACTTGGAAAATGGCCTTTTGGGGAGAATATATATTTATGGAATACCTGTCCTGAACTGGTTAAAGGAGTTAAAGAAAATGCAAGGGCAGTGGGTTGAACATTTTATTTTGCAATCAATATCTGTGTGCAAGCAATGAGCTGAGAACTTGCCACAGTCATGGCCCAGTGGTTTGGGTCAGGGCAGGGTACGGTGCTGTGTCAGCAGCAGAGGTGTGAGCCATCCCCTGTATCCCCACAGTCTGCACCATCCCCATCCCAGGGCTGAGCTCCAGCCTTTCCCTGGCTCTCAGTCTGAGCTGGGATGATGTGCATGGAGCTGACCTTCCGATCACATCAGGCTGGGTGAGGCTTGGAGCAGCCTGCTCTGCTGGAAGGTGTCCCTGCCCAGGGCAGGGGATGGAACCAGACGAGCCTTAAGGCCCCTTCCAGCCTAAACTGTTCTGGGATTTGCACACAAAACATCCTTTCTCCGGAGCTCAGCAGTGCTGCTGTCATCCTGTCAGCCTCCTGCTAGCCAGGAGTAGCAGATCTGCTCTTAATGATAACAATCAATACATTCAATGAAGAATCAGATTTTATTTAATGTGCAATTCACTTAGACTCTGACACCTCTAGATTTATTAAAGCAATTCTTGTACATTGACTTGGTACTGATTGATTCCTTGAAATGTGTTGTAGTGGGGATTTAGAATCCCAACAAGATAGACATTTTCTATATCCTGCATTTAAACTGCTACAAATGCAACGTGTTCTTATCAGTAGGTGTCCCTTTAGAATACAGAATCACCCCTCTTTTGTTCTATATATAAAATACATGGAAGAGACTATCCAGAACATATTTAAAGGATGGGTTTTTTAATGAATCTGTAGGCAATTTACCATAAATTACAGATGGAGATATAAAATCTAATCAAACTAGTTGTATAAGCAAAGACATATGTGCAGGAGTTCTACTCCTAGGGGAAGAAAGGAAAAAAAAAAAAAAGCAGTTATTTGAAATGTAAAGTAGATTTTTAAAGTATTTCCTTAAGAAACTCAGCTTGCACAAAGTGCTGTCATTAATAGAATGGGAAAAATTGCCAGTAAATATTTATATTAGCAGCTTTAGATAGAAAAGCAAAACTCCAGGCAGAAGATCTAAGGTTTCCTATCAGATGCAGCTCTGAGACTTGCTGGTTTCTTGCTGCTCTCCCCAGTGGAGTGGGATTTTTTGGGTGACTCTGCCTGGCTTTGTGTGCAGGGATCCCCTGGAGCCCAGGGACAACACTTTTTCAGAAGCATCTTTCAAAGACCTTTGCTCTCAAGAACTTGTCACCCTAACTGGAGGCCTTAAACTCAATTTCCCTGTGTGAAGGGCTTGGTGAGTGGTCACTGCCTCCTTTTCCAAAGCCCTTTGGAACCCCCAGCTGAGAAACCCTGGGAAGCTGCTGCTGCTGCTGCTGACCAAGCCTGGTTCAAGCCCTTGGGGATGCTCTGGAAGTGCTGGGATGCAGAAAGACTCAACTGCCCCAATCTTCCTGCTGATCCAAGAGCTGGCATGCAGCCCAGGCCTGCACAGTCATGGGACAGGCAGAGATGGAAGAGGATGTGCAATTTTGCTAGTTTTAGAACCATAGGATCGTAGAATGGCTTGGCTTGGAAAGGACCTTAAAGATCTTCATAGCAGATGATGAAAACAGTTTATAACCTACTGGTAAAGGAGCCAATATTGGTGCCAACAGGCCAGAAAACATCCCTGGCTTTACCCTCTCTTGTATCCTCTCTTTCCTCCCTTGTCTGCAGCTGGAATTGATTAATGAGATGCAAATATTGACAGCAAACCTCAGTTCCTGGTTTTCCTGGGTGCTGGCAGGGGGTCATTGGCTGCTGAGTCCCATTTTCTGCTGGCAGCCAAGGCAGAGTGGCTGTCCCCAGACACAGGGAGCAGCTTGGCTTTCTGAAGCAGGGAATAAAGCTCTGGTGAGAACTTAAAAAGCCCCATCAGCCTGACTCTGTAGTGATGTGCTGCTCAGTTTCTATGGGAACAGGCTGAGCTGGGTGATTGGAAGCCCACATGTAGGAGAGGCAAGAGGAGTGAGTGGGGCTGCGGATGCAGAGATTAATTGGTGTGACTCAGGCTGGGCTTTTATATAATTTGCAGCCATCCCAAAAGGTGCCTGGGCACTGGAGTTGGAATGCAGTGAGGAGGTGTTCACAGGAGAGCAATCTCATCCCTTGCTGAAATGATTGTAGCGCCTACTCAAAAAAAAAAAAAAAAAGGAAATAGGTGATTTATTTTTGTCCACTAGTTTCTAGATCACCTTTAACTTAGAGTCATGGAATCATTAAAAAAAGTCCTCTATGGTCACTGAGTCCAGCATTAACCCAGCTCTGCCAGGTACACCACTAAACCGTGTCCCTCAGCGTCACATCTACATGTTTTTTGCACACTTTCAGGAATGGTGATTCCACACTTCTCTGGTCAGCCTTTTCCAAGGCTTGACCACCCTTCCAGCAAAGAAATTTTCCCTGGCAGCCAATCTAAAGCTCACTCAGAAAGGCATGAGGAGCACCTGCTGCTGGCAGGAAGGCAGGAGGCTGCTCCTTCCTTGCCCTTGCCCAGCTTGATCTCACCAGTATTGGTCACAGGCTAAAAAGGGATTTTTTTCCATTTGAGAGATTATTGCTAGCTATGGAAAGGAGCAAAAGAAGCCATAGGACTGCTGAGGCTCACTCCTGACAGTGTATCACACACCACAAACCACCAATCTCTCCTAAAAATGATCCCTGAGCTGAAAACCTCCCTTCTGTCAGCCTGGAGCTTGGACAGGCCTCAGCCCCATGCCAGGCAGGTGCTGGCACATACCCTTTAGGAAGGCAAAGCTGCTGCCAGACTCCATGTCCATGGCTCTCCCAGCCCCCTTGGTGTGTTTGGATGCATTTTTCAGGACGGTGCATGAGCTGGGACAGCAGTGGAATAATTGTAAAGCACATAATATGTTCCACTTCAGCCATTTAGAAATAAGGAGTAGAACTACATGCTTGCTTGAAAAAAAAATCACATTTGGAAACCAAAATGAGATGCAAAGCTGAAAGATAAAGTCTGTTGTAAGCACTTGTAAGAAAGAGTTTAAGAAAAGGATTAAAAGGGATTAGTTGAGCCTCTGAGACAGAGAAGCACCATCAGTAAATCTGATTATCAGCTCTGCATAGCACTCAGTGATTTAATACACCAAAAGGCTGATGCTGGAAATAAGGTGGATTTGGAGAGGCAGGCTCCCATCCCTGCCGAGCTGGTGGAGGCTGGAGGCCACACGTGGCCAGCACTGAAGGGGGTGACAGCCCCAGAATTCTCTCCATGGGGTGGGGACTGCCTGGGATCAGGGCACGGTGCTCCCCTCCTGCCCACAGAAGGAAATGTTGTGCCACCAGCTCCTGGACAGGAACCTGAACCAGCATTGTCATCAAATATGGAACGGCTTGCAGCAGCAGGGCTCTTAAAGCTCACCCAGTCCTACCCCCCTGCCATGGCAGAGACACTTCCCACTATTCCAGGTTTCTCCAAGCCCTGTCCAGCCCGGCCTTGGACACTTCCAGACATGAGGTGTTAGCTGGCAGATAGATGAGGTTTTCATCCTCTTCCTAATGAATGATGCTCAATGCAAATCAGGAGCTGTTACTCATGTGTCAGCGGCTGTTGAATTATTCATTGGTGAGAAAATCACCAGGGACCAGGCAAAGGAAAGAGCAATAAGCAGCTAACTGCTTTCACTGGTGCTGCCTGCCTCTCGTTAATCCACTCCATGAAATCAGTAATTTTTCCAAGGGATGCATTTGGCTCTGGGAGGGAACAGAGTGCAAAAGCCATGCCATGCACAGGGTACCTTCTGCTGGTGTTTTCTAGAGAGGGCAAGAAGATTTTTGTTTGTTGCTGTCTGTGTTTCTACTGTTCCTTGGTTTGCTTTTGGTTTTCGGTTCCTTGGTTTGTTTTTGGTTTTTGGTTCCTTGGTTTTGTCCTTCTCAGAGCTGCAGGGTGCCTGGTAAGCCCAGCCCTGTCCTGCCATCAGCACTGCTCCCTGCAGGTCTTTGTGGAAACTCATCAAACCTTAGATGTAGGAGAAGAAGAGTGAATTTCTTCCCCCCTTGGAAGGGTTTTACAGCCTAGACCCACCCTGCTACAAGCTCAGAAACCGTTTTGTTATTTCCAGCCTAAATCTTTTCCTCAGTTCCTGCTTCATTATGCCCCCTGCTAACAGCATTCTCCGCTAGCCCCTGCGGGGACAGCCTGACAGAGAAGTTCAGATGCACAGTGAGGACATTTCCAACCCCAAAGCCCCCTCGGGGTGGGACCCCCTGGCCCCTCCTTGCAGCAGCAGTGCCTGGCCTCACCAGCATCCCCATCCCCATCCCCATCCTGCTCAGCCAGTCCCGGGACCCCTCACCCCTGGAGGATGAAACGGACCCCTGGCTTCGGGCTGATCCACAGAGCCTCATCCCAGCGGGGTTCCTAGGCACTTTATTCTTTTCCTTTCCACAAAGATAAAGCCTTCTAATGAGCTGGTTAAACACTGAAAACAGTCTTTCATTAAATTTACATACAAAAAAATTGGTTGCAATTACAACAATTAGCTTGCCGTGGAAATTGGGTGTGAGGAGAGGATAAAAATGTTCCTGCAAGAAAAGGACTGAAAATTCACGTTCACACTTACTGAAAGAATCTCCTTTAATTTGTCACTTTGACTGCAGTCCTGTATTTTAATGTGTGCTTTACACCCCAAGGGTTTAGCTCACTTGTTGAACGATGCCACATATGCACATACTTGGACAAAAAATAATTGGTGTTTCAGGAATTGTCTTAAGTCCCCAGAGCAGCCCATCTTGTTTTGAAGCCTCTTGCACTCACAGATTGGCCTCAGTGCAGTGAAACTTTACTTAGAAGTTACATTTCATTCAGAACAACTGTAGCCGGAACAAAATTACTCTTACAAAATGCAAATGAGCTGCAGTTCCTTTTCATTTTCCATCTTTAACAGCATTTATTCTGTCACGGGTGGATTTATGGCATTTGGCTGCAGGTTTTAATTGCTGTTTGCATGCACAGCAGTGCCACAGCCAAGCACTAAATGTGTATTTCCATTTTACATCCAAAGCCAAGCCTGCACAAAAATTATCAGTGTGAGTGTGTTCATATCAGCCCCGTCGTAATTTGCCCTTAGAGCTGCTGAGGAGAAGGGACGAAGTGGATTTGTTTTATTTTGAACTCTTTGTAAAACACCCAGTGAGGCAGAGAAGAAAGCAATCCCAGAGCAGAGGCCACGCAGGCTCTCTGTGTGACTTTGGGACTGGAAGGAAATGCAATAAAACCTGAGCTGCTCCAGTGGGATGAGGTGGAGAGCTGGAGTGCTGCAGGGATGTGTCCCTGCCTTGGCTGGTGCCACCAAGCCTGGGGACAGTGTGGTGGCTCTGGGAACCCTGCCACCCCTTCTGCCTCTCACCCACCCCCACATGAGAGGTGCATTTCATTTCCAGGTCACACACAACCCAGGTACCTTCCTTCCCTTTTTTTTTTTTTTCTTTCTTTCTTTTTTCCCCCTCTTTCTTATTCCCTGGTTGATCAATTATTTAATACATTTCATCCCAGTGCAGAGCTCCCTGAAGTGAGTTGTTTTAAATTAAATACATTTCTCTTTGAATCAACTGGAGTCTCTGAGAAGTTTTTAGCTCTGCAAATGAGTTCATTAGAATTTTGGAAGTGTACCTGAATCTCTCCTCTGTGTTTTTTCTTTATTTTTATTATTTCAAATCTCATTCCACTTTGTTCCATGTTCAATCTTTTCCCTGCAGCAATGCCCTATGCACTGACTGATCAGAATAATTTCAAAAGGAGTGAATTAAAGGGCCCAACATGAAATTTCCTTAGAGAATTGATGTGGGTTAACTGTCTGTATCTTATTGTGCTGCCTTGTTTGGAAAGCTTCTAGCAACCATCCATTATAGTTATAAGGCTGAGTGATGACTACAGCTACACTGGAAAAAAAAAAAAAAGGGGGAAAGAATGCGTTTTCTATGAATAATAGCAGCAGGGTATTTAAAATACTTGGCTGCACACTTCTCAGGCAGCAGGTGCTGAAAAATGCATTTCTCTCTTAATAACCTTTAAATCCCTTGTATGATGTGGGTTGTCTCTAATCCTCTAAATATGTTCGGAGGAGACAACAGAAATACCTACATGACAGATTGTGGCTGCCAGGGTGGAGGCCACTTCTTCATCTCATAGGCACAGAAGAAGGATTTATTCCAGGTTTTATTTATGACACAAGCCCAGCTCTGGCCCTCCTCAGACACAGCTACACCCCGGTGTGGGCAGGGCTGAGGGCAGGGCACAGGGAGCAGCTCAGGGGCACTCCAGGGCACAGGCAGAGCCCAGCTGGGTTACAGCTCTGTGCCCCCACATCAAGGGAACTCTTTGCCAGCAGAGGAATTTGCTTGCAGCCCATGCATGCACATTCGTTTTTTCTCTCTTTCCCACCCGGGGGAGGTCTGCTCCATGGCAGGCTGCCCAGGGGAGGAGAAGAGGGGTGGCTGCAGAGCTAGCTCTCCCTGCCTCTGCCTCCTCCTGCCACACCTGTGAGCCACCCTAACAGGTCATGGGCAATCACTGTGCAGGCCCCTGGGATGCTGGCAGTGAGTTTTCTCTGTCCCTCAAGCAGATGAGGGCAGCACTAGACTTTTAGAGGTTTTCATGCCAAAAACTTCAGGCTTTCACACAGTCTGTGCCCAGCAGTGCCAGGTGAGCTCCGTGCACCAGGGTGCTGCTTCCTACCTTGCCCTGGCTCTTGGCAAGAGGTTTTGGTTTTGTTTTTACCCCACCGGCTGCTGGGGCACCCCTGTGCCATCCCTGCTCTGCCAGGGGACTGAGCTCCTCACAAGGGTGGTACATTCTGTTATCACAGGAATCAGCTCTTCAAAGGACAATTTTCACTTGCTTAAAACTTCTGTTGAAACAAGATACATAATTTGCACCTGAATCTGATCCTTTACAATGCAAATGTACAGAACTTCAAACACCAGCTGGCTGCCACTCCACAGGGCTGAGCACCCTAACCTTGCTCTGGAAGTGACCTGTTTGCCCATAAGGGTAAAAAGTTTGGTCCAGCAGGTTACTTTTAACCACCAGTGCATTATGATCATTCCTATTTCCCTCCTGTGCTGGTTGGAGCAGGGATGCTGTCCCCTTTCCCTGGAGGAAATGTTAATTCTAGATCTCTTCTGAAGAATGTCACATTCTAGGCCATTACCTGCCTCACCCACCCAGGCTCCTCACCTTTGCTGGTATTTGATGCCAGGGGAGGCAGCCGCATTGCCAGGCCATAAAAGAAAGATGTGCAACAACTGAGGGGACAATACACATTCCTAAGCCTAAATCAGCAATGGAATAAATTGGAACAAAAACCCTTTCCTGAGATTTTCTGAGGAGCCTCCAGGCAAGCCTCAGGCAGCCTGGTCAGAGTGGAACAGCAAGGGAAGAGCAGTCACAGAATCACAAAGTGGATGGGGTTGGAAGGGAACTTCAAGCTCCTCTTGTTCCACCCCCTGCCATGGGCAGGGACACCTTCCACTGTCCCAGGTGGCTCCAAACTCCATCCAGCCTGGCCTTGAACACTTCCAGGGATTGGGCATAAATGCTGCAAATGCAAACGTGCTCCAAACACTTTGGGGAATTCAGGAGAAAATGAACAAAAGAGAAAAACAAATCAGGACAATAATCCTCAGTGTTGTAGGGAGAGCAAGAGCTCCTAGGGCCGGAGGCTCCGGGGGCTCTGGCTGAATGGAGCTCTCACCAACCTGCAGGAGCAGGTCCCAACGCCCTGCCAGGATGGGAACTGCCCAGGGCAGGGCAGAGGTGAGCCCTGTGCCACCAGTGGTGCTGAGCTGGAGCAGTAAGCCCAGGAGCCAAGGAGGAGCCTGTTTGTTCCTCTGTCTGCTTTTGTGTCGCATTTCAAGGGAATTTTTTTTTTTCTCCAGGAATTTACTCCTGTTTTTCACAGGATGCCAGCAGCCACAGAGTTTGTCTGAAGCTCTGCTTTTCCCTTTCCCTCACTCAAGGAAAACCAAGAGTTAGGAAAAGCCTAGCCAGGCACATTTACACTGAACTCCCCCCTGCAGATCCCAAACAAAAGCTGCAAAAATGCCATGAATAAATTTCTTCCTGTTTGGCTTGGGTTCCAGTGTTAAATGGACCATTCTGTGCTCTGGTGGCCCAGCAGGGAGAGGGCTCTAGGTCTGCCAGCAAAGGGAGCTCAGTCTGCCTCTGCTGTGCTCTTATTTCATTTCCACCACGACTAGCCTAAAGACCCAATAATCACAGATAAGCCTGAGTGAACTCTTGTTAAAGCCACTGGGCAAATAACCAGCCCAGCCCAGGGACCCCACAGAGCCTGGGAATTGCTTCTGACACTCCACTGCCTCCAGCCACCAAGGACAAGCAGCTTTTGATCCACCAACGCTCAAAACCAAACTGTCCAATTGGAAATTTCCAGCAGGCTCCTTTCTTTTAAACAGAATAATTTGCAGTTTGCTCAGAGTTTTTAAGCCAAGCTCTTTCCCTGCTTATTTTCTGTATTTTCTGTTTAGGTGAAAGACCTGCCTCCTCCCTCAACAGCAGCTCTGGGCTTACTGCTGCAGCTTTCTTGACAGGAAGAATATCCAAAAATCAGAAAAATATCCTAAATGCCTCCAAAGGGAGTCACATCCCTGGTGAACGTGTGACTGCCCCGTGAGAAGAGAGGAGAATGAAGCTATTGGAATTAAAAGGAAACTGTTCGGGCTGTCTCATCTCTGTCTCATAATGCTACCAAAACAAGAAGGGGATGAGCAAGAGCCTTTCCTCAGTGATGCTGATCATTTGGTTCATTTTGAGGCCCAGCAGGTTCTGTGTCACCCATGGCCAAGGCAGCCCTGGAGCTCTGGCACTGAGGATGAGCCCACCCCACAGGACACTTCTGCACACTCGGGGCCTTTCTCCCTGGAACAGGGGATCCTTATTGTGGAAGGAGCCATAGGCTCAAGGCATAGGATCAGACCCGTGGGAAAGGGACCAAAAGAAAGTTTAAAAGGAAGAAGGAAGCATGCTGGAATGACTAGAAGGAGCCAGAAGCATCTGGAAAACCCCAGCTGGCGGAAGAGCCATCCCTGTGCTGCCTGGGGACAGGCTGTGCCACCCAGCACAGGTCACAGCAGCCCAGGACAGGGCACAGCATCCCAGCAGGGCCAGCTGTGCCTGTGCTTGCTCCCAGCTGTGAGGCTGGAACCAGAGCCTCCTGGTCCTGCAGTCTGCGAAGGCACACGTGTTCCATTTGTCATTTTAACCATTCAAAGTAGTGTTTTTCTTCAAATGCAGTCTTATAAACCATTTGTTTTAATTTGCTCCATCCTTGAAGGTGAGTTTAATACCATTCATACATTTTCATTTATAAATTTGTCAGTAATAAGAGAGTTGGCACATGTTGGGAGAAAGTAACTGCATAATTGCAACTTACACGCTTGTCTTACTGAAAAACTGCTGGCTCAGGCATCGGCCGTGCCGGGCACCATGCATGAAATTGCAAATAGAATTTAATTTGCCCTTGTATCCTGTAGGATCAGCTTAAAATGATTAATGCAGGGGAAAATGCTGTCACGATTTTATTCATTACAATCTCCAAGGGCTGCAATGCAAAGCCATCATGTACAACATGACAATGTGTAATATGCAGCTTTCTGAACTGCTTTCCTGGGGCAAACAATTACATTTCTGCTCCTTAATTCCAGTGCTGAGGTAAGCAGGATTCATCCCATGCATGTTGTTGTGATCTCCTGGGCAGGTGGAAATGCAATTTGTTTAAATTTAGGACACACAGAGCTGATGTCTGAAGCAGCTCTGGAGCAGGAGGTAGTGCAGGCTCTGGAGGCTGTTGGACCTGCAGGAGGGTGATGTGACCTGCTGCATCACCAGCTGGCAACAGAGCAAGCTCTGAGACAGGAGAGCCCAAAAACTCCGAGTTTCGGTGTCTCAGCCCTCTCTCAGTCCTCAGCTGTCTCTCACCCTTCCCCTTCCCTCCACTGGGTGCACAAAGAGGAGCTGGCCAAGCCTGAATCATCAGCAGCATGAAAACAATGCTGAAGTGCAGGAAGATGAAGCAGGAAAAACAGTGGAAAACCCCACAGCTGAACTGGAAAGGATAACCAAGGCAGAACTGAGAGACTGAAGAAATGGCTAAGTCTTAAAAATGGGCCTCTGAAGAGACAGATGTTCTTCCCCTGAAACTTCTCTTTCCACTGCTGATGAGTGGCCAGTAAGAAAAATCCCTTCTGCTCCGTAGCCACTGGCTAATTGGCTTAACATAGTGAGACAAATTATTGCATTGCTCTCTTTTTAGTGGTGGGTTTGTGAGGAGGTTATGGCTTAGAAATTGTTCTCATCAGAATTCTAATTGAGGAATGAAATATGGGTTGTGATTATGTTATTGAAATGGATTGTCTGGTAATTTTATTAACACAACAGAGTTACTGTAGATCCCATGTAACTGCAGCTGGGAGAATTCCTGTCTCAGAGTAGTCCCTCCTGCCTCTGAGTTAATCTCTGCTTTGTTAGAATGAGAAATGGCTCTCCCAGTCCCCTGAGTCAGAGACAAACATCCTTTTCCCTTGGCCTGAAATCCATTTTACCTTTTGATTTCGTGTTGGCTGATCCACGCCGGCTCCTGAAACAAAAGCAACAAGAGCCCTGCCCTTTCCCGGTGCCCGTGTCATTCCGGGGTGATCTCAGCTCCCTGCTGACCCTCAGGGATGCGCAGGGCACTCCCTGAAGCTGCCAGTCGGAATACTCCTGCAGCAGGCTGGGCTGCTGTAATTACAGGAGCTGTTTGGCTAATTAGGAGTTCAGGGGTGGCATGGACACCTCAGGCTCGGCTCTGCAGCGCACAGCTCGCTGCCTGCGCTGTGGCAGGGACAGAGCAGGGCTGGGGCTGCCAGAGGAGCGCCGCTGCTCACACAGACTTTCCCCATTTCACAGCAGTTCATCCCAAAACCACAGCTTTAGTGGAAGAACAGGCTGTGCACCAGGGAGCTGAAATGATGGCAATTAGATGGTTGCCGTGGGAGTCAGTGTTAGTGTAAGATCGTCAGGATGTTGGGCAGCCACTGGTGGCTCCACACAGCTCTGTTGAGCCAGCTGTGGCTGCCCCTGGGCCCCCAGAAATTTCCAAGGCAACGCTGGATGGGGCTTGGAGCACACTGGGGCAGCAGAAGGTGTCCCTGCCTGTAACAGGGGAGCCTTAAGGTTGTTTCCAACCCAGATTGTTCTGGGATTCTCTGACGATTTGGCACGGTGAGTGTCCTCGTCCAGCCTGCACCTGCCAGTGTGAGCACATTTAAAAGGTATGTTCCACTTCTGCATTAATTTAGAAAAGTACTGCAAGTAGTAATTGTGCCTAACCCCCTCTGCAAACCTTATGCCAGATTTTTGTAATTAATTATTAGCAAAGAGAAACACGTTGGGCCTGAAGAAGCCGACTGGGCCTCCTGGCAGGAGCACATGGACTAATACCTTATTGGTTTAGCTGCCAGTTAAAATGAGACAAATCAATGTAAATTTCATTGTTTTACAACAATATTGATTCCCTATTAAACAGCAGACAAAGCAGGTTATGGCTTTAGGAAAGCTATTAGGAGTTAAGGGATGTTTTTTCTTGAGAATAAACAGGCAACTAGTGTTTAATACTGGAGAGTCAAAGAAGGAGAAGGGTGTAGGGGAGGTTAAGGGGGGTGAAGGGGCACAGTCAAGCCAAGAAATGGCATGAATGTCTTAGGAGAACCCAGAGCAGTGATGGGCACCCCTGGATGGGGATGAGGGAATGGTCGGTCGGCACGGGGATGCTCCAGTCCCTTCCAGCCCCACGGAGTGGGATCAACACTCACACCCCAGCAAGGTGCCAGCCAGGTACCAGCCACTGCCACTCATCTCAGCTTCCAGAGCTCCTGGGTCAGCCCAGCAGAAAATCCCTAAGAACTTTCATCACGGAGAAAGCCTCCCACAGCCTGGAAGCCAGGCAGATGCCTTCCCAGCTTGCCTTCTCCAAAGGGTTAAACCAACAGCAGCTGCAGGTCTGGGATTAAGATAAATAATTTTTAACTGAATCAATACTGATAACACAACGGAAGCTGGGAGCTTATTGACTCCTGGAGTCACTTTTAATGGCTCTTTACACAGTGAACTCCACACCATCTCTCACCCATGAGAGTGCCTGGCACAGACAGCAAATTCCCTGACACCACAAAACTTGTCTGCACCAAAGGACAATAAAACCAGCTGCTCTCCAGCCTCCTCTGCAGCCTTGGCACAACAGTCCAGGCTGGTCTCCAACACCACCAGACACTCCCATTTGGATTTTTGGGGCAAAACCTCTGCCTGTAGTGCCCTGCGAGCAGCAGGTTTGGTGCTTCAGGATCTGTGGGATGTCACTGTCAGAAACCAGGGGAAAAGGCAGCAGTGATGCTAGAGAAAGATGCCATGTCCTCTCCGGGTTAATTATTTGTCTGAGGATTACATAATGCAGATGTGTTATTCAGAGCTTAGCAAGGGATTTTAAAAAAATCAAAAGAAGGATGAGGAGGAGACACAAAAGCTGAAAAGACTATAACAGAGCAGGGAATGAAACTGGAAGACAAAAGATCTAATTACAAATTACATTATTTGCATTCTCATCAACTTGATTCAAATTTGGGTTTTTTAAATTGCTTTAATCTTGGAGCTTAATTCAGTGGAACACAGTGGAGCTGTGCTTGGGGTGGGTGCAGACAGCCCCAGCTTCATTTTTCCATGGGCTGGATATGTCAGGTTATTCCTCAGGTTATATGGTCTCCAGATATATCTAGATGTTTCAGTTCAAAAAATTAAGGTGATAAAAATTCAACATTCCTCTCCGTCCTTGTGTGAAATGGGATCTGAAACACCTTCAGCTTTGATTGGATACCCAGTGTGACCTGACATTTAACTGAGGATGGGAAAGCACAGGTATCTTAAAGAACAGGATGGAAATAATTCTGACATTGTGCTCTTGATGAGAAAATAGCATTTTCATATCACATGGGGCATTACATTACATTTCAGGTACTGAGGGTGATGCAAGTGATGCTCAGACAGAAACCCATTTAGACTCCCAGAGAGAGCTTGTGATTCTTTGGGGGTTCACATGAATTTTAAGTTAAATTATTAAGCAAAAATCTGGCCCAAAGCTCAAGGACTATATTGCATATAAAATTTTTAAATTGTTTGAAATTGTGCTCGTAGTACACATGCTGTCATAGTGAAGAAGCAACTAGCTTGAAACAAATTAAGTGGTCTAAATTGTTCAAGCAACAAAATTGTCCATTCCATGGACAATGTTGCCCATGGAAAATAATACACCCAAAAGCCAAACAAGTTCTGGTTTCTCCACACCTTTCCAGTATAAGGAACAACTAATATAGGTTGTTCAAAAGGTTGTTCAAGGTCCAAATATCTTTTGATGGTTCTCATGACCTGAAACAGAGGTTTGGTTAGAAGTAAATCAATGGTTTCCACTGAAGTTTACTGTGCTCAGATGGGAACTTCCCAGGGAGTGACAGGGCTGACAGGGAGGCACCAGCTCCGAATTTTAAGCAGCTTCCTTTACAGCATGTAATTGATATTAAATATTCCACACCGTCTCAAACTGAAGATAATTTGAATGCAAGGATTTGAACTAGCATGGTAGGAATATTTATTATTGAATCCAGGAATGGTCTGGGTTAGACAGGAACTTAAAAGTTCATCCCATTCCACCCTGCTGCCAAGGGCAGGGACACCTTCCACTGTCCCAGGTGGCTCCAGCCCCTTCCAAGCTGGCCTTGGGCACTGCCAGGGGTGGGGCAGCCACAGCTTCACTGGGCAACCTGTTCCAGTGCCTGACAACCTTCAGAGTCAAGAATTTCTCCCTAATATGTAATAACATGTAATAATAACAATGTAAACCTTCTCTCTGTCAGTTTAAACCATTCTGCCTTGTCCTATCATTGCATGTCCTTGCATGAAAAATTTACAGCCTTTTAGTTAATTTTCTTTGTTTTCTTCTTTTGTGTCACAGCACAAAATACAGCACAAGCTGTGAATATCTTCTCCACTGAGTGTCTGAACACTTGGTTTATACCTTTGCATTCTCAGGATATTGTCTGCTCTATCACAGGCAAAGGGGATCCTGATTGCATTATTATTTATATGGCTATTGATTATAAAATATTAAAAGTGGAGCTGACAGAACCAAAACTTTTGCAACACTAAATATAATGAAAATAATGCTCAGCATCTCTGCAGAAATGTTCAGGCTAACACATTAAAATCTGAACAGTTGCAAATAGAGCTGAAATTACAGTTGTCCTGGGTTTAAATTAAGAAGCATTGAGTCAGTGTAAACAGAGCTGAGGTTCCACTAAATCAGAAGAAATTAATGCAGTTTGTTTTCATATGGAAAGAGAAAAAGCTTAAATGAGAAAGAAGGAATTACTAAAAAAAAAAGCCAGCATACCTAACAGCAATTATGCACATCCTCTGCTCTGTGCTGGGTGGGTAGCAGGTGGCAGAGGCAGATTCCCACATGCTTGGGGCACTGGAAGTCTTTGAAGGATGATTTTGTGTGTGCATGTCCCTTTGAAATGCAGCAAAACACTTTGCTAAACACCTTAATTTGCACTTCTTAATTATATGCAGTCCTTGCTTTCATGGGATAAAGTGTTTTATTGGAAACTCCAAGTGTCCTATGAAAGGAATTTTGCTTTGGTTTAGACTCTGGAGAACTTCCCATAAATCTCTGCCATCTTTTGTGCCAATTTTCCTGTCCCGCCTGCACCATCCCAGCTGTCTGTAACAGAAAAACCTTTGGCTGGTTCATCACTGGGTGACAGCAGCTTCAGTGATACAAAGCCGGGAAAAATTCCTTGCTATTCCAGAATCTCAGAGGAAGTGGGATGACTTTCCTGCCCAGAGAGGAACCTTCTGATCCCAGCACAGCTGAGCACTGGCACTCAGAACAAGAGGGGTCTCAGCAACGAGGATGCAAAGAGCCCTGATGGTGCTCGGCTCTGCCATCACCTAGCAAGTTCTGAACATCTCTTTACACCTTTTTGCAAGGCCAGGGAGTGACTGGACTGAATGATTTAAACTGAAAGGGAGGAGTTTTAGATCGGACATTCGGGAAGAATTCTTCCCTCTGAAGGTGGTGAAGCCCTGGCACAGACTGCCCAGGGAAGCCGTGGCTTTCCCACCCCTGGAAATGTTCAAGCCAGGCTGGACAGGGCTTGGAGCAAGCTGGGATAGTGGAAGGTGTCCCTGCCCATGGCAGGTTGTGGAACAAGGTGGGCTTTAAGGTCCTTCCAAACTATTCCATGACTGTGTGACCTCCACTGCATTGCCAGGTATGGCAGAGCTGTTGCAGGTACCTGCTTGTACAGGCCAGGACTTTGCAAAGCTCCTGAAAGTGTCTGCTCCTAAAAGCAGCACCACTGGAAGCACAGGTTACAGTGCAAAGTGTTCCAGCAAAGGTGGGAGGCTGGTGGGTGCCAGCAGCACTCCTCAGCCTCACTGTTTGTTGTCAAGCCAAAATTCCTTTCGGTCACACCTCACCAGACTCTGCTCTGCAGCCACACTGAGACACCCCTACAGATGTAGCACTGGGGAATGTAACTTGAGCTCACAAATCACATTTTTCCATAGTTTCACAAAGTTCTGCAGAGCTTCATCCAGCTGCTCAGAGGAGCACGTAGAAGTTCAGAGCCACCAGGTTTGGGAAGCAGCCCTGAGATTCCTCCTTTCCGTGAGATGTTCTAGACCTGGCCTTTGGCAAACCATATCTTGGGAACAGCATTTCTCATTCTGTTTCCATCTCCTGCTGTAATTTGTTACCAAATTCTTAGCCCTCCCTGAGCCTCAGTCACTTGTTTTACATAGGGTGCATGGTCCTGCACACAGGTTCTGTAAATGAACATGGTGGCACTCCAGTGTAGTTGAAAGTGAAAAATTGATGTTGCATTCCTGGCTTCATTTCACTGTGGCACAATTCATTGGTGCCATCTGTCTTAGTCCTTTTTAAATGGCAGCTCTTCTTGAGATGATTGACAAGTGAATAGATTTTCTGCCACAAAGTTTTGAGGTCAATCAATCATTTATGTGTATTAATTACGAAGATCTTGAAACTGCAGTGGGCAATTTTTTTACTTCAATGAGCTACACATACAGAGTTGCTTAAACTTAAACAGCTTGTCTCTGTTGGTCAAAACTCTGGGCTGACAAATTGGAAAAAAAAGGGATTGGCAGCTCCTGAAAGCAAACTTTATGATTTCAGCAGACAGCACTGCTGGGCTATATCAGAGATGGCACAGCAGGAGTCTGAGGGCACAGAAAGGCACATCTTCCTCCAGGTAAGGAAAAAACCCAGTTGCTTAGGCAATTAAAGGTTTCATAACCCTTTCTGCAGGAGAAGGGATATATAGAATCCTGGAATGGTTTGGGTGGGAAGGGTCCTTAAAACTCATTCCAGCCACTGCCTCTAGATCAGGTGGCTCCAAGCCCCCTCCAACCCGGCCTTGAACACTTCCAGGAAGACTGTGGAAGAAATGAAACCTTATCCAATCCATGCCCAAATTCTGCCATTTCATACAGAAAATTAGCAGCATCCTGGCTGACAGGATGCTGCCCAAACTCCATGGGAAATTGCAATGCAATAATGTTGCCTCACGTTGTATGGATTTGTAGTCCTGCTCTGCACAGTTAAACAGATAATGTTTCTCACCCAGAGACACCTGCAGCTTTACAGCCAGAGCAAAGATTCTTTATACACATAATATTTTTTCTATACAGAGTTGCTGACACATTAAATAGAAAATGCAGGGGATAAGGTAGGCTGTGTATATATATCTATACATACATAAATTCTAGTTTGTGTATCTGTTTAACTTTATAAAGGGTTTGAGCTTCTGAGCACATAAAGGGACAACTTAAGTAGGTGTATGTTCCATGAATGTTGAAATTTTCCTGGATTTCACATAGCAAAATTCTGTCTATTTCAGGCTACTTCAAATGCAGTGGCTGGAGGAAAGGAAGTTTTTTTTGGTTGTTTTTTTTTTTGTTTTGTTTTTTTTTGGGGTTTTTTTTTTTTTTTTTTTTTTTGTTTTTTTTTTTTTTTTTTTTTTTTTTTTTTTTTTTTTTTGTAAGAACAGGCTTAAAAAGAAACTGGTTCTATATCCTCTAATATATGAATTGAATGTAACTACAATCTGATGGTGAGAAAACGTCTAACAACCTCTGTGTGTTATAACAAGCACTGGAAAAGAAAGGAGCTGGTTATTTTGGGAGGTTCTGCATTGGCTTAGCTAATTGCAGCCCCTACACATGCTGAATTGTATGAAATTTTTACACACATTTTGGGGAACATTCAGAATGCTCAATTTTCTCCAGAATGGGGTATTAACAACTTGGTAAAATTCCCCCAGCTGCAGCAGGGAAAGCATTGTAATACCCCCCTTGGAAACGAGCACAGTGTAATTAACACCCGCACTGAGCCTCAGATGCAGTGGAGGCTTCAGATGAACAGCTCAGGGAAGAAAGGGAAATGCTTTGAAGCAGAGAAGAAAGGGAAATGCAGTTCCAGGGTAAGGTGCAGCCCCCCAGCTGCATTTGGGTGAAGGGGTCTCTGCAGGACCTGGCTGGGGACACCCCCACGAGGTGGGGACACAGACACCCCGGCCAGGCAGCGGTGGCCAGAGCAGGGCTGGATGATGATGGAGATCTCTTCCAGCCTTGCTGGCAATGGTTCTGTGATCCTCCCTGGGGAATGGAGACTGGGTCTGGCCTTGCTGGCCCCAGCCAGCCCCGCTGATGCACTGCAGAGCTTTTCCTCCACGCTCACCAGGAAATGCCTCGGCTGTTCTGGGCAAACTCTGGCAGCACTTCTGCTTCAGAGACACTCAGAGAAGAGTCCATTCCAAAGGAGCTGAGAGCTGCTGGGTGCTGTTGCCCCACCTCTGAGCACCATTTTAACCCACATGCAAAGGGAAATCTTGAGGCTTGAGCCCTGTGCTGGTGGACACGTGAAGGCTTCAGTGCATGAGAGGGATTTGTTAATGATGCAATTGTAATCATTTGTATGTAAAACAGCTTGTCCTTCACCTACCAATTCAATGCAGCCGATTGCAATTCCCAATCTCTTTTTAGGGGAATAGCTTGAAGGAAAACCCGAGGCTGCAGCCCATCTGTGCCTATAAGTTTCTATTTATTGTGAAATAATTTCCCATTGCTGTTTTCTAAACTGCTTTGACAGAAACAAAGCAGTGCATTGGAGTGCTGGCTTCGCTCAGCAGTAGCCGTGTGGAATTGCAGGTTTGACCTCATTTCATCCTCTGAGTATTTAGAGATTGCTTTTATGCCCAGGAACCATAGGAGAAGAATATAGATTCCTTCCAGAGTGCATTGAACTTGGAAACAGTAAGTGACCTCTGAAGCTGAATTCTATAGCCACAAAATAAAAAATTTCTTTCTTTAGGAATGAAAGAAACAGGTTTAAGATCAACACCAAGAGAACAGCTGCTCAACTAAAAACACCCAATAAAGTGGAAATAGAAAAGCTGTTTCCAAATTACATCTTTTTGAAAAAAATCATTATTTCTGTGATTCCCTTATGCTTTCCATATCTATGTTGCTATCCAACAGCAGGGGCTGCAGAAGTTAAAGGACATGAGTCTATCCTGGTGTCCTTTACAAACACACAGGAACAGAGAAGCTATGCCAGGACTGTTACTAGATTATATTCCAGGAAAAATGGACAAATTCCCACTTAGATAACGTGATGCCCAAAGGGCATTTTCACAGAATGGGAGGGAAAGAGCAAAGCAACTTCTGGCTGTTGGTCTGCTGGAACAGCTTTTTTAGAGGCCCAAGTAGAGATTGCTTCCCCTTAAGGGTGTCGTCACGCTTTCCATGAGGAACGGGAATCTGCCACAGCGAGGGAAGTGCAACCAACACTTTGCCACTTGTGTGGCACTCTGTGCCATCTTCAGCCCACTCAGGGGGTTTCAAAGGGCTTTTCAAACACTTTGCATCAGGCCGTAAATGTGTAGCCATTAGTTACCCACCCACAGCATCCAGGGGAGTGGAAGCAATTCCTGAGGCTAACAGGGAAAAAATAAATCTCACCATTTGGAAGGTGATAGCATAGAAGTAACAACTGCACATGTCTAGATAAAAATAGATGAATACTGCAGAGGCCAAATTGTCTTTTTGACAGATGATATGAAGATAGGGTCATAAAAACGTTCTCTCCATAACTGCACCCCCCTTGATTTATATTAGAAATAGTGCCAGGAGTCATTATAGATTTAAACACAGCATTTTGCTGCCATGTGCTGTGATGTTTCCAGCCAGATTAGGAGACAGCACACGGCAATGGCTCATTGTGCTGTCATTTCCAGGTAGGCATGAGGAGTTTGCACACCTTGGCATCAGCACCATAACCCTGTGGGAGTGATGGCCCCAGGGGCTGCCACACGTCAGGGACCACTCTCCTCCTTTGGCTGCAGCAGCACCAGGAAGGCACACTGGGAATCCTGAAAAGCTGCATTTTGTTGTGTAGCCATGATCTTACATCCCAGCCTGCAGGAATGGAAGGAAACCCTTGTTCTGCCTTGTTTTGCAAACACAGACCTTTGGTGCTCCAGCGGCTCTTTGCTGCAGGGCAGTCTGGAGCTGAGCAGTGAGTTAATTAATTTAGGGTGGTGATGTGATATCCAGCACGCACAAGGGGCTCATGCCAAGCTCTCCACAACCCCATTTAGCACCTGACATCCCTGTGGCACATCCCAGCATGGTAACCAGTAACTGCCACCTACATCCTCAATGGAGCACACCTGACCCTCCCTTCTGTCTGAGCCATAAGCACATTAAGCAGAAATTGCCTGGAAATACCTAAATGAACATGAAATAAAGCTGAATGAAATGCAGAGCCAGCTGCAAAGCTCTGAGTGCTGACCTGCCTCCCAAAATTCGGAACAATTGCTGCTGTATGGGACAGGACCTGGAGTGTCACACCCAATTAGCACCTAACTGAGACAGGGGACTCCCATTAAAGGTGATTATTAAGACCTGATGGTGTTCATGCTCCTCTGCTCCTAGTCACACCAGTCACTGCTGCAGCTTCAGCTCCCAGGAGATGGGTCTTAATGAAGGGTTCCCTAATAAAGGCTTTAATTGCCTGGTAAGAGGAAGGGCAATCCCCTGAGCTGGAACATCTCTAAGATTAAAGGCTTCTCCCAGTCTTTCTCCCACTGCTTCTCCTTTTAGGACTTCAGGTTTAACTCTTGTAACACTTTATTTCTTTATTTCATTTCCCCTTTGGCAGTCATGCAAAATAAATGGGAAGGAGAGAAAGCCCAATATCAAAGAGAAAGAGAAAAATTATCTTTAAAAACTTAAATTTCTTTTTTTTTCCTTTCTTTCTAAATAATACAGACAAGAAACTCCAGAATAACTCAGCAGGAAAAAACAGCCTTTAGGTGCCTTGGGATCTTGCAAAGCAGAGTGGCTGAAAGAAGTTATTCCCTGTGAGGGTGGGCAGGCACGGGGTGCCCGGAGCAGCCGTGGCTGCCCCATGCCTGGAAGTGTCCAAGGCCAGGCTGGATGGGACAGTGGAAGGTGGGGGGCAGGGTGGGGGGAAGGAGATGAGTTTAATGTTCCTCAGAGCCCAAACCTTTCCAGGATTGTAGGACAGCTTCCCAGATCCCACCCAGTGGACAGTGAGCCTGGCTGGAGTCCCCTGGTCCCAGTCACTCTGCTTTAGGATGGAGTGTGCAAAAACATTCCCTGTACAGAGAGGGAATGGTGCTTTAGCTCCCTTCCTCTGTCAGGAACTTTAATCAGTTGTCCCCAGACATGCTAATTAATTTGTTCTGAGTGGAAATAAGTGTCTCTAGACTTCCTTTGTTGTTTTCAATCTCTCTTTAACTCCCATCTGTTTCCTTCATGGTTTGTGAATTAAAAAAAGAAAGAGGGAAAAAATGGAAAGGAGTTGATTTGAATTTTCCTTATCAAATGCTGTTACCGTAGTGGGGCCCCAGGGATCCCACAGAAAGGTTGCACATGCCTCTGCTGAAATCTAAACAGCTGTGGGAAATGCCCTTTTACTGTAAATGCTGCATGGAAGTCATTAATAAACTGCAGTTTCAGTAGGTACTGCCAGATGTTAACTCCGAGAGCAGCAGGAGGTCCCAGCTGGGGCAGCAGGGAGGGGAAGGTGCCACGCTGGGCTCTGTCTGCAGCACAGGACACAGGGACCCCCACCCCTGACAAGCACAGCCCTGGAGCTGCTCTGCTCCCTGCCCTGTGCGAGGGCTTGGCACAAGCAGGGTGCCTGGAAAGGTTGGAAATGCTTTCTTCCTTCTCTCTGTCCTCTCTTCCCCCTCCTCCAGCGAGGCTGGGGAAATGCTGATTCCTACAGTGAAAGGAAACCAGGGTTGGAAAGCCAATGCTTTTCCCCAGGAGACTCTGTTAATACCCAGGAAAAATTGAATCTGCTCAGGTTCTGGAAGCTGAAGGTCACTTCTGATGGCATCATCACCAGCATTGTCCCCAGGGGGTCACACATTTGAGGAGCACATTGACGGATGCTCCAGACACCTTGGCTCCCCATCCATCCATCCATCCATCCATCCCTCCATCCATCCATCCATCATCCATCCATCCATCCATCCATCCATCCATCCATCCATATCCATCTGCTCCCCAGCCCATCCTGGGATTATCCAGGGCCACCCCAGCTGCAGGTGTGGCCTGCAGGTAGGAGCAGGCATGAGGCAGCATGGGCACAACATCCCAGCTCTGCAGCATGAGGCTCTTTTCCCTCCTCTGCAGAGGATAAAGTCAGTTATAAAGCAGCCAAGACAATTCAGCTGGAAGTGAGCAGGTTGTTACACCTGGCAGTTGATTTTCATAGCTTTTTTTATATGGTGCATTAACAGAGTAACAAACTCTGTTACCGTTTCATAAACGTGATTTCAGACTGAACGCCTTTGTTTCAGGGCTGGCTCATGTTCAAAGAGCAGGACAGCCAGCTGAGCGCTGACTCAAGAAGATGGGAAGTGGTCTGAAAGTAAAAAGAGAGCCATAAATGAAGCAAAAAGCTCTTGCTTAGGTTTGGGCTTTCTCACGGCTCAGTGTTCTAGTTAAATGCACCAGCTGAACACCGTGGTTTTGGGGCACAGGGGGGATGGCTGTGGAGGCAGCTCCAGACAGGACAGTGTGACCACCTGCTCACCACGACCTTCTGTGTCGCTTTTATTGGAAAACGAATTTACCTTCCATATAATTAGAGAAAGAAAATAGTTTTGACCTCAGCTTCATACTTCTCAGCTTAATGTGTATGATTGCTTTGCCAGGCATTTATTACTGTCAACATTTCCAGTTGGGGCAGTGGGGAGCAGCAATGGGAGGGCAGGGGGGATGGGGAGGTTGGGAGTGTGCAATAATAAAAAGCTGTTTACAATTGCATTTTAATCATAGACACAGACCCGGGGTGTAGAAAATCCCACTGTCCTCAGTCACCAAAGGTTCCAGGGGTCTTGGAGGGGAAAAACATTGCTGCATCCCCTGCCTTGCCCTTGGTCTGCTTGCTGCAAGCTTCTCTCCTTCCAGAGGTGCTCCAAGGCAGGTACATCCAAGACTAATGAATTATTGATCAGCAGATAATAGGAGTAGCTTTATTTCTAATGGCTGAATTGCTTATTGATCCGCTTCACAGGCAGAGGGTGGGAGGACTGAACATTCACCATGTGTTATTGCCACTGCACCCTTGTCTAATTAACACCCCCCTTGTCTAATTAACACCCCTCTGGAGTGTGTGCTGGAGAGGAGCCTGTGCCCAGGACCAGGAGTCTGTAAATCCATCTGGGTTTAAGTAACATTAACAATGAAAGAAAACCCAGCAGCTTTAGGTAATTATGGAGAGAAGAGAGGAAAAGGGGAGCTCCCTGTGATGGACAGCCAAAGCCTGGTAATTCCCTGATACCACAGCATCTGGCATTCACTGAGAATCCCAACAGGATGAAGATGAGAGCCAGCCACTGCTTGGAACTCCATGCTATTTGCAAACTACAAAGGATTTCTCACTCCTGGATATATGGAAATCAGACAGGTAGAAGAAACAAGGGCTAAATACTGCCTGATAGTACAAAGTGGAAATGGATTTTTTTTCAAGCTTGGTCTTCCAAGCCTCATCTATGCAAAGCCATCGTGAGAAGACGTGTGATGATGGTGGAGAAGTTGCTGGCAGAAGCACTGCAGCCACCTTTCCTTTCCTCCTTGGTTTCTTGCAGCAGCTGTGCCTCTCCAGCACCAACCCATAACGTGGAGCTGTCTCTGCTCTTTCTTCTCCATCCTCCTCCTCCATCCTTCCCACACTCCTCCCATCCTCACACCTACCACTGGGTCCTCCTCAGATGTGACTGTGCCTTTCCAGGCCCCCTGGCATATTGTCCAGGCTATTGTGGTCCTGAGCAAACCTCTTAGGGGCAGAAAGGCCATTCTGCAGCCCCTGGTGGGAGGTCAGCCTGCTCTTTCCCCCTGTCTGGGATCCACTAAGTACAGCCAAGGAGCTGGGAACTAATGAAAGGAGCAATGAAGCCTGGAAATGACCGAGTCCCAGTGGAGTGGGTGCTGGCACCTTTTCAAACTGATTTAAAATAGGAACTCCCTTTAATCCTCCTCCCTCATCTCATTCCCCACCTCACTGATTCCTCATCAAACAGTTTAAATTAATTTGAGCCTGCTGTTCTCTGCCCTGTTATCTTTCCCCCCTTCATTTATGAATTTTAAATCAACTTGTTAACAACCTATTTAGTTGCATAGTTTCCCTATAATAATCTCTGCCCCTGGCCGATTGAGCATTAATTCTGGAGACAGCACACCCGATGGCACAGCTGTGCTCAGGCTGCCAACAGTGCTGCAGTGACAGGACAACGACTTTATACCAGACCAGTAGCCCAGTGGCCATTGGAATTTGGGCTACTGGTGCTTTGCATCCAGCTGGTGCCCAGTGCTCTCCAATCCAGACCATGCCACACCATTCTGACCAGGGGAGCCGTGGCTGGGTGCTGTGCAGGGGCACAGGAGAACTTCATTGCCAGGCAGGTAGCCCTGTTACCTCCTCAGGCCCTTCCCCACCATCTCTATCCAACTCCAGCCCAGAGGCTCTGGAGCCATTTGTGATGCTGACAGGTACCTTTTCCAAGAGGGAAACTGAAGAAAAAACCTATCAATCATTTCCTAAGGGTTATAATAGAGGATTATAGATTAATAGGGGAGGGTAGAGAAAACATAGGAAGCACTGGAGGCCATAAATCCTGTAAATTAAGTAAGTCTGTGTGTCAAATGATGGCAGCTGTGTGCTCAGGTCCTTGTGTGGCAGCAGATGGATTTTCTGCCTTGAGGAAGCTTTAATTCTCACCAGTATCGGGGCCAGGAACTTGCCCTCAGCTTCCCAGGAAAGGCTGTGGAACAGCAATGCTGAATGCTGTGGGTTTCCTCTAGGCTTCACAGCTGAAGGTCATTTCAATGAAATGCTCAGAGTTCCATCTTTATGAAGATTTAATTCCCCTCCCACACTTTGCTTTCGTTCCTTCTTTCTTGTTTCTCTGAAGCCATGGAGAGCAGCACTTCTTTACTCAACCCTGTTGTGCATTCATCCTACTTATTCTACTTGCACAGAGACGTTCTGACAGTGCTGGTACTTATTTTTCTCACTTTTTCTTGTTTTGGTTAGTTTGGTTTTCTAAAGTTCAAGGCTAAAGAAAACCAAACTAACCAAAACAAGAAAAAGTGAGAAAAATAAGTACTCAGCACCCTCACAGCCGCTCAGCACCCGCAGAGCACCCGTGGGTGCTGAGCGCCCTGTGAGGGTGCTGAGCGCTTTCTGAGGGTGCTGAGCGCCCTGTGAGGGTGCTGAGCGCTCTCTGAGGGTGCTGAGCGGGTGCTTAGCGCTCTGTGGGTGCTGAGAGCTCTCTGAGGGTGCTGAGCGCTCTTTGAGGGTGCTGAGCGGGTGCTTAGCGCTCTGTGGGTGCTGAGAGCTCTCTGAGGGTGCTGAGCGCTCTTTGAGGGTGCTGAGCGGGTGCTTAGCGCTCTGTGGGTGCTGAGAGCTCTCTGAGGGTGCTGAGCGCTCTTTGAGGGTGCTGAGCGGGTGCTTAGCGCTCTGTGGGTGCTGAGAGCTCTCTGAGGGTGCTGAGCGCTCTTTGAGGGTGCTGAGCGGGTGCTTAGCGCTCTGTGGGTGCTGAGAGCTCTCTGAGGGTGCTGAGCGCTCTTTGAGGGTGCTGAGCGGTCTGTGGGTGCTGAGCGGGTGCTGGGCGCTCTCTGTGGGTGCTGAGCGCTCTATGGGTGCTGAGCGCTCTATGGGTGCTGAGCGCTCTATGGGTGCTGAGCGCTCTGTGAGGGTGCTGAGCGGGTGCTGGGCGCTCTCTGTGGGTGCTGAGCGCTCTATGGGTGCTGAGCGCTCTGTGGGCGCTCTGGGAGGGCCGAGGCCAAATCCCTGTGGCCGTTCGCGGCCGGGCCGCCAGAGGGCGCCCCGGGCCCTGGAGAATTCCCGGGATGAGAATTCCCGGGGTCGTCGCCAGCCCTCCCCAGCACCGCATCCAACCGCCCTCCGACACACGCTCAGCACCCACAGAGCGCTCAGCACCCACAGTGCGCTCAGCACCCTCACTCAGCACCCTCACAGAGGGCTCAGCACCCGCTCAGCACCCTCACAGAGAGCTCAGCACCCTCACAGAGCGCTCAGCCCCCGCTCAGCACCCACACGGCGCTCAGCAGCTTTCTGGCAGGGGTTTGCCCTCGGCCCCCCGAGCACCCACGCAGCACCTTTCCAGCCACCTATGTGGGTGTCCCCCACACTGAGGCATGGATGCTCTCCATGGCATCAGTGTGGCCATGGCATCAAAAAGCTGTTTTGGGGAATTGTGTGTCCCTGTTTCCTCTCTGGCCTCCAGCATCGTGGAGTTGCTTCTCTGCCCGCCAGGCCAAAGTCCTCCCTGCTGGAGCAAGTAGGTCAGAGGCCCCTTCTGTGGTTAGCACTCATCAGGGTCCCGAGGTCTGGGGTGACAGGCAGGAGATGCTCTGGTAACTAGAAGCTTGAGAGTCTACATGGACACAGCAGTGTGGGCAGCACATGGAATGGTGAGCAGGGGCGAACAGGCTCCATGCCAGCCCCATATGCCCATGTGGCAGCAACACCAACGGGATGGTGGTTGGGGTGCATGGGGGGCTTGCCCAGAACTGCTGCGGTTCTCCCGTGAACACACACATTCCCAAAAACCTGGGATGCTCAGGGTGTGCCTGGGCCCATCATGGGGCCAGTCCAGCTCACAGCACAGACAGGACCAATCTGCCCACTGTGTGCCTCCAGACAGCTTCTCCTCCTTTAACTCATTGGCCTAGACCACCTCAAGCCCTCCAGGAGGACACGGTGGCAACATCCCAGCCTTGCCTGGACATCACCACAGAGTCCAGGCTGCAGGGCTGTTCCCTGAGGCTGCACCTGAGCAACACGGGGATGCCAAAATCTCGGCCTGAAGAAGAGCAAAGGTCCTGGGTCCGCCCAGGGGAAAAGCCTGAGCAAAGTGCAGCAGAGTTTGTCCTTGGCAGTGTTTGCAGTGAACACAGCCTGTGCCCCTGGGCATGTGCTGTGCCCCATCTCCACGTGGCAATGGGGCATCCCTCATCCCCTCTGGAATAGCTCCATGACAGTGGGGCATTGCTCAGCCCCCCAACCTAACACAGCAAAGGGCTCTCATTAACAGAATATAATGTGCACTGAAAATAACTGATGATCATCCTGCAGCCATTGATGCTCTGTCTCCTGTAATTCAGCTTTGCTCCTGTTAAGGGGCTGTTGTTTTTCCCCAGAGCCCAGCCCGGGCAGCAAAGGCTGAGCCGTGGCCCTCTCCATCTGCCCCCTCCTGTACACCTATCCCTGTGCCATGTCATGCCAGGCCACAGCCATGGGCTAAATGAGGTTGCTCATTGCACAAGGGTGTTCGGTCTGTGCCAGGCACAAACCTGGACTTGCCTCTGTCCCACAGGCAGCCCAAGTTGGAAGAGAAAGAGGAAGCCTCCCCTGCAGGCCAGGAGCTCCTCCTATAGGTTCCTCCTGCTCTTCAGCTGCAAGCAGGGTGGTTTGAGTGATGCTGGAGGAAGTGTCTCTGCAGCCACAGCTCATCTCAAAGCCTTTGTGGGAGTCAGGATGGGCACTGCACAGTTGTGGTCATCCCCATATACCCACCTGCAGCAGGAAGCTGGCAGCTAGCAGCATCAGTGTGGGTGACACTGATCACCCTGCCATTTCTTGGAAGTGTTCAAGGCCAGGCTGATGGGGTTTGTAGCAACCTGGTCTAGTGGACAGCAGAGGCAGTGCTGGCCATGGGACTGACAGACCTTTGCCAGCAGCTGCCCGCCCTGCTGGGCCCCACCAGCACCTTGGCAGCGGCTGGGAACAGCAGCATTTGTTTGCAGAGCAGCAGCCCAGAGTGCTTGGACAGAGATGCACACTCAGCATAACCCAAATCTCCCAAAAGAACTGAATAAAGTCCCTGGGCAGAGCAGGAGCAGGCAGGGACCCAGATCCCCTCCTCATGCTTGTCACATGAATGAGCTCTGCAGCCAGGCTCCCCTCTCCCCAGGAAGGGGATTGTGATGCTTGCAGTGAGGATTACTGTTTCTGTTTCGGGAGGCTGGGAATGTCTGTGGGTGAAGGGCTGTAGGGCTGCCAGGCCTCTTACAGTACCACAGGCACCACGGCCCCACAGAGCAGGGAGAATGGGCTCAAGGCAGCCACGGGGTTGGGGTGCAACTGGGCACCCCTCAGCAACGGAGGCCAACACCACAGCAGAGGCAGCAGCAGCCTCCCAGCCCACAACCACTGTGTTCAGAGGGCTCACCGGTGAACTGCCCCACATTCCCCAGCAGAGGGAAGAAGGGAAAGGAGGGAGGACAGCTGGGGTCTGCCTGCCTCATCCCAGCTCCCACCATCAACAGGCCCGGCTGCCACCAGCAGGCAGCAGTTCCCAGCCAGCAGCTGGAGCACACCCTGCTCCTCTAGGAGCCCCCAAACCCCCCAGCTGCTGCTGAGCATTCCTGGCTGGCAACTTCAGATGTTTGGGAAAACAAACTCCAGGGGAATTAGCTCCCAAGTATTTCCTCAATTCTGCTCGCTATGAAGAGAATTTTATTTTGCTATCTCTGGAGGAAGGAAGGCAACGTGGCCAGGTGCACAGAGGAAACCTGTGGAAGAATGGTGGGAATCTGGCCAGCAACACTCCCACTACTGACAGCTCCTGGCATGGGGAGCAGGGAAGCACACATGTCCCCATGGATTTGCGAAGGGACCACATCCAGAAGATCTCCATCGCCTCGTTAGGCAGTGCAATGGGTTCAGCCTGCAGGGCACGGAACACGTGTCTGGAACACAAGCTCACTCCACTGCTCACCCAGCCATCACCATGGGTAAAAAGCCAGGGCTCCCATCTGCTTTTTGGAGCCCCGTGCCTAATTTTAGCTCCAGTTTTACAGGTATGTAACACTGAGAGAGGCTCTGGGAGCCCAGGTCATGTACTTCCCAGCACTGCAGATAACTTTGCTTGCAGAAATAACATGACTAAATATAGCTGTGCTGCCTGAGAGAGGAGCCAGGAGCAGGCACAGGGACAGGCCCTACCTGGTGGGGGAGGCTGGCCCGAGCAGAGTCTGTGCCCTGAAGGGGAGCCACGCCTGCCATAGCAAGGACTGTGCTCCACCCCAGTCAGGGTACTTATTAGTACTGGGCAAGAGCAAGTTTCTTCTCCCAGTCCAACAGACACCTTCCTCTCTCACCTGCATTTCCACAGCACTGGATCAGAGGAGCAAGTCCCACAGGAGATCCTGGAACAAGGACAGGGCTGACACCCAGCTCCAGATGGGGCATGGAAGTCACCAGCAGAGAACCACCAGGATTTACTACTGAAGTGTTCCCAGCCAGCCACATCCAAGCAGCAGGAAATTATTTAAACATTTTTTTCCTTAGAAGCAAGGTTGGCTTCCTGCCCTAGCTGTGTGAGCCTCTCCCAGTGGCTCTGGCTACAGGAACACCCAATGTCAGCTGTGGACACAGCCCAGACAGGACCTCCAGTGACCACAAGAGGTAGGGACCGGCAGAAAAGGGCTGAGCACATTCTGCATTTCACAGGACAGATGCTCAACAGGCATCATCAATGCTTGGTATGACAATGGGCCCAGGCCCTCCTGCAGCCCTGAGTCCCACCAGAGACCATCCCACACACAGAGGGGACCTTGTCTGTAGCTACAAAAACTTGGATGACAGGGCAAGTTTCCCAGGGGTTGGTTATTGTGATGTAAGCCCATCCCTGTGGTCCACCAGACACCCGAGCTATAAAAATACAATTACCTGGCTTTACAATATCACAGCTCAGTAACTGTACAACATCCTCTTTTGCAAAATACTCCCCTGGCTTAATTATCTAGTGTTAAAAAAACCCCAACAACCCAGGCTGCTTTATGAGCTCTTTAGACCAAAAAAAAAAGGCAAAAGGGGTCTTGCAGACAAGGGAGAGCAAGGAGAGCAGCTGCAATGCAGGGCTTGAACCTGCCACAGACTCAGACACCCCTGAACTCCCTCAAGACCACCTTCATTTAACCCCTCATTTAGTTTCAGCCCCATACAGGTGTCGTTCCACTCAGCTAGGAAGGAAACAGACAGCAAGAGCATCTGCACAATACTCAGGCTTTTAAGTGCATGTCCCTCCCACTCACAAATCAAGGGAGTTCTCAAGGGTTTTTATAGTTTCTAAAACCAGAGTGCATGAGGACACTGCTGTTGCCATCCTAACTGCCAACCAAAGCCTCCTCTTCCAGCTGGAAAGGGGCATCTCACCCTCACAGTATGTGTCCAGCTTCCACAGGGTGCTGGAGCAGAAAGTGGAGAGCCAAGCCCCACCACAGTCCCACTCACCCTATCCCCAAAACTGACCCTAAATCTAGGGGATGTGGCACATAGAAATCTCACTTCTAAGAAAGAAGTTCAACATTTGATAGGTAAATTGTAAAAAAACAAGTTTATTTGAAAAAACTCAAGCCTCTTAACATGAATTCTGATCAACATTTACTAGAACTTGAGAGCCATTAACCTGCTCCACGTACGTTGAGATATTTTCCAACACTAAAAAATAAAAAATAAATACGTACAAATTCTTTCCTCCCCCCTCCGTGTCCTAGATGTGAGAGGTTCAGCATCCACTGCCTTAAGATCTCAGTTGAACAGAAGCAAGTAAAAGAGGTTTCTCTAACAGATAAAAGAGCCAAAGCAGAAAAAGTCTCAGGGATGTACCATCTCCACCCACCTCACCACTCTGCCCAAGGTCAGGCACCCAAAACTTGGCTGGATGGGATGCTCTGGTGGAAGCCCACCCCACAGACAGGATGGGGCAGCACAGCCAACAGCAGCGTGAATGCCAGCACCACAACCTGAGCCCATTTCACACCAGAGAAGAGGCACTACTGAGGCAGAGTAGGGAGGCAGGGGGGACCCCAACACTCTCCAAGGAAGGCTTGGGCAAGCAGGGCTGCCACAGCCCTGGAGTGGGTGATGCCCAACAAGAACCACAGCCATCTTTCTTCAACCTGAATATCCCATGAGAGAACAGCTACAAAAACAGGGACTTAAAAGAACTACAGTAGCTAAAGTGTTTTCAAAACATACCTAGAGATCACCTAAAGAGCCAGGAGGCACTGAGCATGGGGGTTAAGGAGCACCTTGCCCCATGCCTGCATCTCCCCTGCAGAGGACCTGCAGTAAGAAGCGTGTGAAGCAGTATTCATCCAGGGCCGGCCCTGAAGCCCATTGTGCTTCAACAAATCCAGTATCCTGCTTTTTATGGCTTTTTAACAACAAAACTCCCCAAAATGCACACATATCCCCCCACCCCCCGACCCCAAGCAGAATACAGAGCTAAAGCACAGTCTAGAGTTAAGGCTCGTTCAGATTCAGCTAGATATGGAGACTGTAAGGCACATATTAGTACATTCATGTTACTGTTAAAAAGCCAGACTATAAAAGCCCCCCTGCCCCTGGACACACGAGGATACTGCATGTGTAGTCCTGTTACCTTTGTTTAACACAGATGGAAAGACAATTCAGAGCCTGTTTAAAAATGAACACCCGGTTTAAACACTTCTTACGGCCACCCAGCGCCAGCAGAGCCCTGCCCTGGCCGCCGCACCAGGGCAGCGGCGCTTCCCCGACACTCCGGGACTAACACCGGTCCCTCACATGCGGCTCTCCTCCTCTTTGACACCACCCTCCACATTCTTCTGAGGTGAGGGGGCCACATCATTTTTTGCCTCCTTCTGCTTCCCAGCCTCATCAATGTTGGTCTCATCCCCCTTCCCTTCCTTCTTCGCTTTCTCCTCCTTGGCCACCAGGCGATAGTTGATGCCCATCCCAATGAAGAGGTAGATCCCGGAGATTATCAGGACAACCCCGCAGGCCCAGTATGTGTACTTGTAGTCACCATACATGTCATTGAGTTTCCCTAAAAGAGAGAGAGGGTACAGTTTAGCAAGAAGCCCCCAGAAGCAGCTCCAGGTCACGGAGATATTCCCAAGAGCATCCCAAGCCCATCACCATCACGTTCAGACAAGGACCTGTCCCACATTCCTTAATTCCCTGCTCCCCTACCCTGTGCCAGAGGTTCAGATCCCACTTCCTTGGCCATTCCTCAGATGCTGGGGTGGTTTCCTGACCACTGCCCCAGTGCCATGGCCTGCCCATGGCTCAAGGGAACCCACCACCCCTCAGCAAGTCCAAGCAGGACAGCCAAAGTCAAAGAATCATAGAATCATTAAGGTTGGGAAAGACCTTTAAGATCATCAAGTTAAATCACCAACCCAGCACCACCCATTAAAACCATGTCCTCAAGCGAGTTTTCCAGGCACAGCACACCCTACCTAGCATAGGGGGTCCCAGAAGAACAGGGCAGCACTCCACGATGGTCACCAGGCCAACAGCGCTGGAGAACCGCTGAGCTCCCACCAGGTCCATCAGGGTCTCAAACAGGATCGAGCTCAGCCAGCCAAAGGCAAAGCCAAAGAAGCCAGCATAAATGCAGAAGCCAGCATAGCTGGTGGACATGGGGACCAAGAGGTGGCAAACCCCATTGTAAATAATGGAGATGGCAAAGAAATACTGGATGCGGGGTCTGACCCACTTGGTGTTTGCCACCAGTCCCATGGAAGGCCTGGCCACCATGTCCACGAAGGCCAATATGGAGAGCAGGAAGGCTGCAGAGTCACTAGCAATCTTCTTGCTCTTTGCATAATTGCTGAGGAAGACCAAGGGAGCAAACAACCCGAAGAACATGATTACATTGCCTGACAGATAGAGCAGGAAGCCCCTGTGTGTGAATAGAGAGAGGTCCAAGAATTTGTTGATTGTCTGGAAGACTGAGCTCTTCTCTTTCTTGGCCTTTCCATCAATGAGGTCTGTGCTGGTGTCACCATCATCCTTTTTCCCCGCTTTCCCAGCCTCCTGCTGCACTTCCTTATTGGCCTCTTTCTTCATCTGATCTGGCTTGGGACCTATGGGCCGCATCAGGGATCCAGCCACGCAGCAGTTCAGCAGGAGGCCACCCAGGATGAGGAAGCTGCCACGCCAGCCAAATATGCCAAAGAAGAGCTGGTTGACGGGTGCCAGAGTAGAGAGGAAGACAGGGCTGCCTGCCATTGCCAGCCCATTGGCCAGTGGCCGCTTCTTAAAGAAGTACTTGCCAATCATGGTTAAGGCAGGGTTCAGGTTGAAGGCAAGTCCAAGGCCTGCAGGAGAGAGACAAGGGGCTCAAGGCTTGGATGCCTCCAGCAGCACTGGCAGAAGGGCTGGTAAAACAAGTGGGGTTTCAGTTCTGGGGAGTTCACAGCTCCATTTGCAATTTAGAATCATGGAATCATTTAAGTTGGAAAAGCCCTCTAAGATCATGGAGCAACCACTGCCCCAGCACTGCCAAGTCCCCATTAACCCATGTCCCCAGGTGACATCCACACGCTTTTTGAACACTTCCAGGGATGGTGATTCCACCAGTGCCCCAGACAGTCCATTCCAACACCTGACCCACCCACTTCCCAGCTGGCATGAGCAGGAGTCAGCCCCTGCTGCCAGCTGAAGAGGCACCCAGGCAGTGACAAGAACCAGAATTTATGCAAATTCAGACATGAACTGATAATGACTGTGTTGAAGTTGCTCCTTTCACTGCCCCACCAGGGCAGAGCTATCACTTACCCCCTATGACCCCAACACAGAAGTAGAGCTCCTCCACTGTGTTGCAGAAGGAGGCTGCGATCAGCCCGCAGCCGGAGAGGCAGCCGCCTGCGATCATGATGGGCCGGCTGCCATACTTGTTCACCAGGATGCTGCTGATGGGACCTGGGCAAACAAAGGAGATGCATCCAGAGAGGAGTTATCTTCGAGACCAAACACACATGCAAGCACACTGCAGCTATACTGTCAGAGGATTCCATCTTCCACAAAGCATTGCTACTCCCAGTGAAGGAACTGAGGTAAGGGGAAAGGACAGGAGGTTCAGAGGCAGCTGGAGATAAGAGAATCACAAAATGGTTTGGGTTGGAAGGGACCTTAAAGATCATCTTGTTCCAGCTCCCTGCCATGGGCAGGACACTTTCTACTAGAACAAGTTGCTGCAAGTCCCATCCAACCCAGTCTTGAACATTTCCAGGGATGGGGAAGACACAGCTTTCCTAGGCTTCTCTGCCCAGGCCTCATCACCCTCACAGAAGAATTTCTTCCTAAATATCTAATCTAAACCCAGCATAAGAGAGAGAATTGTTGAAGCACAGAAAGTTTTGACTTCTCTGAGCAAGTTGCCCTCTGTGGGCTGAAATAGGAGCTGCCTGGCCACCAGCTGCCCCCAGAGACAGGGCTTTGGGACAGGCCGAAGCCACCTGCCTCATGCTGTGCTGTGGACTCTGCCCTACTTGCAGCCACCCACCCACCATGGACTGGGGTCTCAGCCACAAAGCAACTGCACATCTCCTGCCAGAGGTTTCTGATCAAGACTAGATGAAGCTGTGAGGAAACACCTTCTCTGGGTGCAGGTGAAGCCTGGGGCTTGGGGAGAAGCAGCAGTGCCCCAGGAGAAGGGATGCTTCTGTTTTCACTGCTACCCCTAATGCAGACAGGGCCCAATTGCCCTTTTAAGTGCTTCAGTATCAGAAGCTTTAATCCAAAGCAAACAGTGATTAGAGACTGCCAAGCATGCTCTACAGACACTAAAATGTATTTAAATACACTGAATGAACATCCATTGAATATTAACAGACCTTGCTTTGCCATTAACAGACAGAGAGGTTGTCAACATGTTATTCATGGGTCCTCAGATGGTACTTGACCTTTTTGCCCAGTTTAAACAAAGCCTGGAGCAGGTTACAGAAGGCTTGGTGCTGCAGAGGCTGCTCCCAGCCCCACAGCATTCTGCTCTCTGCTACCAGAGGCTCCAAAGCAATGCCACCAGGGATGGGCCATGGCTCTGATCCTATGAGAGGCAGCAGCAGCAGCACCTGGGAGCTGCCACATCGCAAGTCCCACAGAGCACTCAGCACTTTGCAAAACCTGAACCTTGAACTCAGCAAACGTGATGCCCCTGAAGAGTCTAAAGGCAGCTACAGCCTTTCTTCCGGGAAGTCCACCCAGAAACAGCAGGGTCCAAAGGGCAATCAGGAGGAAGCCACCCAGCTGGGCAATGCCAGGTACTCTAGGGGCAATTGTCCCCATCTCCCCCTTTTTTTTCCAAAGGAAAATAATTCACACTCATGCCTATTTTCTAGATTCACTGGAAGCATTTTTTACTAAATATTACCTGATCTAACTTGATTGCTCAAGCTGCCAAAAACATGTAAGTAATGGAATCTAATCCCAATGTGGGGCTGACAAAAGAGCATTTGACACCATGGCATCCATGCATCCTGATGGTGATGGCACAGGGCAGCTGTAGGGAAATGTGCTGCTTCCTCACACTTAGCCCTACCCAGGACAGAAGCTGCCCCAGCTCTGTGAGATTCCAGAGGATGAACTGCTTTTTCAGCCTCCAAGCAAGCAGGGTGTCCTAGGACACAGGGAAATCAGCACACAGGGATACACACTGGGACTGCTCCAGTGCAATTCAGACTCTGTACAGGGTCTGGTTTCAGACAGGAATGAATGGGGCAGCAGTGATTCCTGTGCTTCAGCAGCTGGGGGATGAATAAAAAGTCCTGAGATAGAAGTGATTCTCAAGAATCCAGTCCAGCTCCTGGCTCTGCACAGGACAATCCCACTTTCTGCCTGAGAGCATTGTCCAAAATGCTCCTTGAGCTCTGGCAGTCTTGGGGCTGTGGCCACTGTTCTGGGTAGCCTGTTCAGTACCTGACCACCTTCTGGGGGAAAAACGCACCCAGGCAGATTCTGGGGTACTTTCAGCATCCCTGCCCCCAGCATATGGGCAAGCAGCTCAAGAGCAGGCAAGCAGCTGCTGGAATTTAATGGCTATAGTTCAGTGGAAGCAGGAGAGACAGTATCACATGGAGGGAGGGGGACATGGGGACAACCACTACTCCAGTACTGGAGGAGGGAGTTCTTAGCCCTGCTGCCAGGCAGCTCCAGACAGTGCCCCCAGAAGAACCAGCTCTGAACTATTGGGAGAGGAGGAATGGCCCAGATTGGGTCTCATTAAGGCAGTTACACGGTTTACAAGCTTGTTACAACATTGGAGCAGGGAAATGTGCTGGTCGCTTCGCTAGCTGAGCGAGGACAAAGCAGAGCCTGTTCCCTGCAAAGGAAAAGCCTCGTGCTCAGCCGGGAGCTGACGTCAGCTCCTTTGGATGCACAAATCCAACAAGGCTGCAGGCAACTCGCCAGCTGGGGACTGGCAGCAGGGACAAGCTCCCATTTGCCTCTGAAGTGGCCACAACATCAGGCTCACAGTGTTTCTTTCAGCCCAGCACAACACTGTGTTTGCAGGCACATACAAGACCCCAGGGTCTCGAGACCAGGGACATTCTGCATGCTCCTCACCCACTAAAAACATGCATAAAGTACCCAGCTTGAGAGTTAAAAGCCTTCAAAAGGCAGCTTCTGAAGGACAGGGGAGAGAGGAGAGCTGTTTTAGTTTAGGTGGGTTTGCCTTATTCTGCTCATGTCTCTGTACTTCAGGGCACACTACCATCCTCAAACAGCACAAGCTGCCTACGGCACTGCTTGACACTAGCAAGCAGTAACATGTGGCACGAGGCTTCAGTGCACTCCAAGAACAAGTGAGCTGATGAGAAACTGAGGACAGCTCCCTACATACACCCTGAATACATATTCCCTGAATTGGGAAAAAAAAAGAAAAAAACAAAAAAAGCCCCAATGTCTTATCTGAAAGTGCCCCTAAATGCAGGGCTGCCACATGGAGCACAGCAACTCCCTGGCCCTTCCGGAGGATGCTGGGAGCAGACACAGCATCTGCAACCCACTGTAACAAGGACAAGGGCAGAATTACACAAGTCCTAATTCCCCGGAAAGATTTTACAGCTTTGCAGAGGAGGACAGATTAACCCGGTTTTTGCATTCTGGGCATTAAACAGAACTTTCTGAGCAACCTCCTTTAAGAAAACTCATTAAGGGAGGTTTTGCTCTCAGATAAGGAGAGAATTCAAAGTGTTAGCAAACTTTTGGATGTTGTCACTAGAGTCAGGTGGGAATCACCAGCCCCAGCAGGAGAGCAGCATCTTGTGCTGTGATGCAGGAGCACAAGTACCACTGATTCCACCCCACTTACCTCCTGCATACATAACAGCCAGCATGATGGAGGAGATCCAGGAGACTTTGCTGCTGGAGGCATTGAAGATGACCTCAATCTCTTTGAAGAACACTGTGATAGATTTGGGGAAGGCATAGGAAAAACCAATGGAAATGAAGGCTCCGATGACCACAGCCCATCCCCATCCTCCTTCAGGAGGAGTGTATCCCACAGGGCCTCCGATGGCCGGTGGCATCTTGAGTCAAGTCGGCGATGATTCAGTTGGGGATCAAAGATCTGCAAAGGACAAAGCATTGCCTCAGCTGAAAGCAGAATCTCTGCTCCTGGCATACAACTGCACGGTTCAAGCTCTGTTTGCAAGGCTGGCACTGCACCAGTGCCCCCACCACCATGAGGAAAGTTGATCCGTGAGGTGAGAGCACTCCAGGATCACCAGCACAGGGGGCCACTCCAAAGCACACGCTCAGATTGCAGCTGGCCTTTAAGACCCCAGTCAGCACACATTTTTAAGTGACAAATTTAAGATGCGGTACCCTGACCCAAACTGGAAAGGGCAGGCAGTGTCTGTGACAGCAGCCAGGACTCATCTGCACAGGCAGAGCTCCCACAGCATCTCCAGGAGTGCAACCCCAGCACTGCAAAATCCCAGTAAGCCCCAGGCCACCTAGAGCAGGAGCTGCACAGCAAGGTTATTAAATGCAGACATACTGAGGGGAAGTAAGTCCCCGTGCATGAGCTAACAGGACACCTCTGTTTCTGCTGAAAAAGGGCAGTCGGGTGTCACAGCACACCCACCATCCCCAAAGGTCAGGGACTATGGCTAAATTTAGCCTGAGCAGTGACCAAGGAAGGCTCCCATATGCCACCAGAGAAGGGGGAGGTGAAGCCACAAAGAGCAGTCCCAGCAGAACCTGGTTCCCCTGTGGTTTGGCCCTGGCAGGGCACCTACGGCATCCAAACCCTCATCCTTGTTCACCTCCAGGTTTCACAAAGCACCCAAGTATAAAAACAATTCACCTAAAAAGTTCAAAACTAGAAGTGACTAGAAAACAAAATAAACAGGAAAATGTCATTCAGGCTTGCTGAAGTGTGGAATCAGAGAGGCCGATTGGGAGCAATCCAGAAGCCATCAAGATCAGGCTGTTCATGCATGGGCCCACACAGCAGCAAAACTAGATCATACTCCAGAGCCGCTGTTACTCCAAATGAAGGCTGGTCCCAGCTGCTGAGAGCAGCACAAGGCATCACAGCAAGGAACTGCAGCAAGGGCAGCTGCTCACAAACAAGGATCACAACATGCAAAGCAACAGAAATCACTACCAGCCCCAGAACTCCGTGTACTCCCAGGGATTTCAGAAGGCATTTTCTGATGGGCTGCAGCCCTCCCCAGCCTCATAGCCAGAAACACCCCCACCTCACCCACTGTATGAAGCACCACCAGCCAAGGGGACAGCATTAGGCTCCTTTACCAGAGTCCACCCCTCACTCCACAGCTCTCTGCTGCTTAGGTTTGCACTCAAGATAAAAGCCACCTTCAAGCAGGACAGTCTTTTCCAGAGCTCCTGAGGTCATACCAGGCAGAGTGACAACTTCAAAGCAGTGTGGTGTTGGCTCAGAGAGGTGCAGCCTCCTATTTATAGCCTGTATCCGCCCCAGCTCACAGCGATTACCATCTCATCCATGGCTGCTGACATGCCAGCATCTACCTGGCACGTCCCTATAGCACACACTACAGGACTACGGGCTCCTGCCTTTTCACTCACTCTGTGTCACTTGGTGCACATCCAAGGCTGGGATCCTGGTGTCCTGGCCGAAGCACAGCTGGTGATCCAGAGTCATGGGGAGATCCTGCTCCTTCCTACCTGGCACTGGAGGTACTGGCAGCAGTTATCTGATACAGCACCAGTTTTGTCAGAGCCACCTGACACCTGGCTGCCGTGATGGCCCAGACCCACACGGGGCCAGAGGAAGAAAAGCACAGGAGGTCGGATTCTGTAAGCTGCTAAGACTAGTTTAGTGTGACCCAGACAATGATTTTTCACTGGCAGGGTAATTTCCTGCATCCTGGCCAGTGCAACACATGACCATCATGAGCAGCTCCAAGCCACCCGCCGCTGCAACAAAGGAATCATTGACAAGACGCTGCCCCTGGCACGTCCACAGCTGAACTATGCCCAGGAACCAGAGCCAGTTTCTTCTGATTTCCTCTCTGGGACTCAACAGGATGAGCCCGTATCTCTGGTGTCTGGCTGCAGGCAGATCCCTGGGGAAACACACACCTGTGGGCACCCACGTGGGACCAGCAGTCACCACAGGAACGGCCAGGCTCCACAGAGACTCCCAGTGCAGTCTGGTCTCTTGGAACACAGAACAGCCCACTCACCCACCCACCACGAGCACTGGGAATTGCTGAACATGCCCTCCCCACACAAGCTGCACACTGGAGCTTCTGCCACCTCTTGCTTTGAGTCACACTGAGCTTTCACAGCCTTCAGTGAACCCTAAAGCATCATCCAACCACAATGATTTATCCAAAACACTTTTGAAAGCTGAAACTACCAGGTGTTGGCTGTAAAAGCTCCCAGCAAGGAATATAATCTACTTGTGAGCACTAATTAAAACTACAGGCAATAAAAGCCATCCAAGGCAAAGGCTGAGGAGGTTTTGATGAGGTGTTGGGGATTTTTCCCTTTTGTTCCTGAGACATATACACTGGTTTAATTCTTTCACTGCTCCCAAGGAGCTCAACTGCTCCAAAATGACTGTGGCTTGGTTAATTTATTTTTTCTTCCCCTACAAGCAGCATTTCTCCTCTTGCAGGTGCTGAGGTGGCATCTCTCTGTAAAATAAAAGGCTTCTGGCACGTTAGACATGACCTCTCTTGCATTGCTGAGGCACAGTGAAAAAACCTTGAGCTGAACAAGGTTTTGAGACCAAAGATTCCTAAAGTCTGATGCCAGAGAATTTACACAGAGAATTCTGCATGCCACAACACTCTTCCCTGACTCACTGAAAATCCTTATTAAGAAATAAGGATTCAGCTGAGTTAGGCTTCTTGACTATTTACTCCTTGCCCCCATACAGAAGCAGTTTCAAACAAGTGAGGAAAAAAAATGAAGCACATGTAAGGCAGCCAGCCCAACTGGAAAGATTCCCTCCCTTTTGCAAAAAGGGAAATAAAAAAATCAAAAACAACCAGAAGACATAGTTATGACATTTTCAGCTCTGTTTTGGAAGAGCCGCAACACGTAAGATGTGATTAGAAATCAAATTCACAGCTGTCAGGCAGCCAGCTACAGTTTGCCCTATTAGGAAATAAAATAACCATATTTGCAGTAATTAAGACTGATGAGAGCAAGTAATGACTGTGAGTATCGCAACTGCTCCCTATAAAAGTCCTGACTAATCTACAGGAATGGGTAGCCTACAGCCACCCTCCTCTGCACAGCAATAGTGAGAGCAGGAATTGAGACAATGAGGATGGTATCACCTCAAAACAGATCCCTCAGGAGACTAAAGCCCTGCCATCTCCTAGGTCCCACCCACAAGCAGTCATCCTTTCTCCAAAGGAGCCTAGAACAGTATGATTTCAAGACTTTTAGTTACATAATGCAGTAAATTGCTGCACTTTTGAAAGCTCAGATTGGCAGGACTCCAGCACAGAAGGACAGAGGCTCACATTTATAGAGCACTGCAAATGCCCCAAAGTGTTTCTGGGGCAAAGCCTTTATTGAAGTGGTTCACACCACTCCTTTCTGGGTCAAAGGAAGAGGGACATTCCCCCAATCCAAGCAGAGGCCCTGCCCAGGCACAACACACCTCTGCCTCTGCTCACACATCCCTCCAGCTCAAGGCTTCCCTACAGTGGGTATACACTCGGTGGCACCTGCTGCTCTTTGAGCTCACAAAGCCTTTCCCCTGGAGCAGGGCTCTCAGAGTACCTGGGAACTGAAGCAGGGCAGGCAGGGAGCTCAACTCTTGCTCCATGGAGCAGGACAAGCTGAGAGACCCACATCTTTCTCCCACAACCTACCATCAGCCTAGTGCCCACACCGATTTGTGCTGCAGCCAGCAGAGGTTCATCTGGCATCTTAGTAGGTGTGAAATCCACATTGGCTCATCCCAGCCCTGCTGTCTTTGCTTCCTGTTCCTCCTGTGCTCCCCCAGCTTCTGAGATGGACATAGCATTGCCCAGAGAAGGATCTCCACAGCAAAAAGAGGGGATGTCCCAGCTATCCAATGGCCATTTGGGCACCTTGTGCCCTTGTAAGCTGGACCCAGCCTTTGGTCTGGGAATGCCATCAGTGAAACACCTAGGCCAGGCAGGATGGGCACAAAGCTGCCCCTTGCTAGCAGCAGAGATTGCACTCCCTGATGGAGCTCTTCCATCAAACCCCCAGCAGAAAGGGGGATGCTGTTCCCCAGGAGCTCATTCCCATCAATCCAGCCCAAAGAATTAGCAACATCCATCCCCCAAGCCCAGCTCACACAAGAAGCTCTTCCAGTGCTCAGCACAGGGCCATAAACATCCATGGGACATTTGCCCAACATGGGGAGCTGGCAGACCCCCAGAATCTCTCCTTCTGATCCCTCAAAGTAAACTGAGATCTCTTGCTAGGGAAATGAAGGGGCTGCCAATCACCAGCTGTTCACAGCCAATAACACTCTACAGCTTCAAGTTTGGCCTTTTTCTGGCCTGAAGTGAGATGAAATAGAGATTGTCAGGAGTTGAGACACCACTTTCACCAGTTTTAAGCGGGTTTAGAGCATTATGCACAGAGCTCTAATTCCAGCAGGCACCCACAGCCAGGGTTTAACCTGGCAGCACATGGCCTACGTGACTCCCCCGCACTTCCAAGGGCCCTGCACCAGGACAATAGTCAATTGAGGCCCTGCTCAGCCCCAGCCTTTGCTGCCAGGGTGAGCCAAGGTCAGCTGCACAGGCACGGCTCACTCAAGGCCAGCAGCCCGCACAGGCAAGCTCAAGGTTTTGGCCAGAAGCAGCTCAGCCCACTCAGTGCCTCTTCCCACCAGGAATGGCCAACGCACTCCCAGACATGCCCCGGTCTGCCGGCCCGGTGAGCCAACACCGGCACGCAGACAGACAGACGCCATGGGGCACAGCATTGGCAGCTCCTCTCCTCCAGCTCCCCCACTGGCAGCACAAGCCTCAGCCCGCAGAGGCACAGATCATCCTGCTCACCCCACCGGGCACAACCACGGTCTTTCCCTGGACACGCACAATTGGTCTCTCTGGTGGACACAGCCCCCCAGCCCCCAAAATGCTCCCGGCACGGCACAGGGCAAGAAAGGCTGCAAGCTGCCCTGCAAAGTGAGATGTTGGGATGGTTTGCTGGCAGCTTTGAGGGAAGCCAACCAACCAATGAGCGGCTATTTGTGCCCACCAGAGAAGCTCCCATCTGGGGCCGCTGTGCCTGGTTGTTAGCACCAGCAATGCTCAGTAAGGACCGACCATCTTACTGGTGTGAGAAAGCATGAAGTCAAGCTTAAGCAAGCTACCAACAAGCCCAAGGGAGGAAGCCTGGCTTATTTTTACACCAGACCCCGGCTGTGGTCATGGTTCTTCTAGAGCCCTCTAGCCCAGTTACAAGAATATTATGTGAAGCAAACAGCTCTTGCATGTAGTCTGGGCTCACATCAGCTTCAGCCCCTAGAGTCCCCTCTCTACCTGTCCCCCCATCCATAGGGAAAGGGATTCTCATGGCACCAGCTGCCAGCAAAGCCCCTGTCTCAGGAGGGGACAGGAGGTGCTCAAGCCCCTGCACAGAGTTCCCCAGTTCCCTGAGCACAAGTTGTGCTCTGCCAGGACACAGAGTTGATCCTCCCTGCACTAGCGGTGCTCAGGAACGCTCCCAGGACACCCTGTGCCCGCCCAGAAATCCTCAGAATGAGAAAAATGTAGTATGGAATAGCATCGGCATTCTTTCATTAGAGACCCGCAGTGCCAGCCAGAGAGAGCTCTGGGTGTCTTGGCAAAGCAGGGGGCTGCAAAATCACAAAAAGTCACAGTGGTTACCATCAAACTGTCTCTTGCCTAAGAGCAGGAGTCTGAATTTTGATCCCAGCCACTGCCACATTATTGGTACCTTCAAGCCCTCAAACCACAGAGGAGTAAGCACCAGGATGGAGGTGGGACATGCACACCAAGGACTCAAAAGCACAAGGGTGGAGGTGGGAGAGGAGGTCACACCAAGCACCCAGGAGTACACGGATGGAAATGGGACACTCACACCACAATCCCAGCCCTCAAACCAGGACCAAAGCAGCACTGGGATGGAGGCAGGACAGGAGGTCACACCAAGGGCCCAGAAGCACTCCGGTGATTGGTTTCAGTAATTCACTACAGCCCCACGTGGATTTTCCCTAGCTACAAAACTACACTGCAGCGGCTCTAAGGATACAGTGAGTCATACCGATACCACTAGTGAGAGGCTCCCACTTTCTTAAGAGTCTGTTATAGGCTGATTCCACAGGAGGAAATGGGAAAAGCCATAAAAGTGCAACAGTAGATTTGTACTACAGGGCCTAATGAGATGCACCCCCCAAGCCTACGTGCAGCTTTTCAACTCCTCATAAAGGAGATATAAAATGACAGCATTAAAGTCACTGGGTACTTTCCACCTTAGCTGCCAGATAAATCAGGCCAACTGTGCCAAATAGGAGCCAAGAGAAAGCACACGCGACCATTCACACCTTTTCCAGGTAACACCTCCTGCACGGGAACAATGTTTCACACCTTTCCAAGGAGCTAGGACAGCCACAGGCACCCCCACAGACAGATTTGCCATACACTAGCAGAACTTTTTTTCTAGTTGGGAGGTGCTTCACCCCGGAGGTTCATCTAAGACCAAAGAAGTTCCTTCCCAACAAAGGCACTATCAGGAGCTTGGGGGAGTTTCTTTACACCCAGCACACCCCCAGCTGCTCCCTGCCCTGGCCCATTTCTCAGCACTGCTCCTTTCCTTCCAGACACAGCCAAGGAAACCTCAGCGCAAAGACACCCAGGAGAATCCAACAGCACTAAATTACCTCACTTAGCATGAAAATGGGATGCCTGTGCACCACAAAAAGACTTAAGGCTCACAGAAAGGCACAAACCAGAATCATTATACCTGCTCCCTTATGATGCAACTAAGAAAAACCATCTTCTTCCTCAGCAAAAAACCTGAAGCTGGAGAACAGGAGTAACCCTTGTGCAAAAGGTCCACACTTAAAGGGCAGGGTGTGAGCACTCAGGCCATTTACTGTTTCAGAACATGAATTCCACCTCTCCTGCCAAAAATACAATTCAAAATTTCCTTATGATCCTCCTGTTCACACTCATCCCCTTTGCCTGAGTCAGCTTTCAAACCCTCCGGCATTGTTCACTTTCATGATGCATTTGTGCACCCTTCAGCTGCAGGACTCCTGCCCGACCTGCAACACCCACCCTGGCTGAAGCATTCCAGCAGCATGTCTGGAGCCCAGCCCCGCTAAGCTCCCTGAGCATCTCACCCTGGGGCCAACAAACACCTGCCAGAGGCCACCAGGCTTCAACCAGAGCAGACCCCAGGACCAGAGCCGGTAGGTGTTGGCTCTAGGAGTGTTCTGACACTTGCTGCCCAGCGAGTGTAAGCTACCAGCAGCCACCACTGAGTTCTAGCAGCCCCAGCTTTCTGCTGCTGGTCATTGCAATGCCTCTCCAGCTGAGTGATCCACACACCAGAGGGGGGATGCATGCCCTAAACACCTATGGGGCCATCAAGGCCATACTACCACCTCCTCCATAAGCAAGGCAGAAACAAGCTCTAAAGGCACCTTTCCTGGAGCTGGAGCACGGTTCTGCAGTCTATCCCGCACAGCCAGCAGGGGATCACGGTGCTGAAGGACTTGGGTGACTCACCCACCCGAGCAGCCTCGAAGGCCCGAGGTGCAGCTCTGAGCACCTGCCAAGAGGAGTCACCTGAAGGGCGGCACGAGCGGCACCGCGACGCAGGGCTCACCCAGATGCTGAAGGCTGCAGGAGTGCTCCCCATGGGGACGGGGGGTACCCCCGTGCACCCCAATACCACAGACCCACTCCCAGGACATGGCTCCCACGCAGCTTCCAGGCCCTCCCTGCCTTTATCAAGAGCCAAACACGCACAGTGATCACCTCCTCCCTGCGCCCCGGAGTTTATCAAACGGTGCGGAGATTCCCCCGCGCGGCCCCATAAACACGCAGGGGAGCGGCCTGAGGGGCCGGGCAGGGGAAACGAGGAGCTCCCCAGGACAGGGAACCCCACCTCGGGGCAACTGGGCTGCCCGGGCCCCCCGAGGCCACCACCATCCATCCTCACCGTTCGCCGGGATGAGGAGGCCGGGGAAACCCCACCGCAGGGTGCTACTGCCGGAGAGAGAGGGACGGGGGCGGGCAGGGCGCTGAGGGATCCTCACCACGCGGCCATACCAGAGCGGGAACAAAACATGGCTCCCCCCTCCGCGAGGGGGCGGGGGAGACCGAAGCGGCAGTTCCAACACAGCCTGAAACGCCGGTGTGGAACCAACTGGCCACCGAACGGACGGGCTGCGCGACCGGCCACAGGGGCTGGCCCCCGCCCCAGGAACGGCCCAGGACCATCACCGGCTCCAGGACCTCGCAGCCGGGCCGGGAGCTGCGGCCCGGGGGAGCGCGGAGCCGCCAGAGCGCGTGGGGCTCCCAGAGCCGGGGCCTGACCCCGAGTCCCCCCCGCTCGCTCGCCCGTCCCGTCGCGCCACGTGTGCCGCCCGCGCCCTACCTGCGGGTACCGCCGCCGCCGAGTGCGGCCGCCCCCGCCCCCGCCGCTATAAGGGCGCTGGACTCCCACGGCCCGCCCGGCACGGCCCGCCCGGCACGGCCCGCCCGGCACGGCCCGCCACGGCCCCACGGGGCCCCGGTGGCGGCGGGACGGGCTTTGGGGCCGAGTGTGCTGGGAGGCCGGCCCGGATGACACTGCCCGGCGCAGCGGCAGCGCGGGACTTCCCTGAACTTGTTCCACGGGGTGACTCGGCGCAGGAGTTCCACTCACTAGGCGGGAACAGAGGATCCCCTTGCCCCTCACTGCCGGGCCCTCATCCCTCCCGGGGGTCCTGGACACGCTCCCGGGAGTCCTGACCCCGCTCATGCTGTCCTGGCCCTGCTCTTGGGGATCCTGGCCCGGCTCCTGGGGGCCCTGACCCCACTCCTGGGATCCTGGCCCCAATCCTAGCAGACTTGGTCCTGCCCCTGGTGGCCCTGGACCCCTTCAGGTGCAGAGTGCAGCACAGTGTCTGTATTAAAACACAACAGCCCCTGAAAATCCATTAAAATACATTGCCTGATGATTGTGCTTTTGTGGTCACCACAACATTTCTTAGCGTGCTCCCACGAAGGTAAGGACACACTGCTGGGGGGGGCATTTGTTGTTGATCACAGTTATTTCAGCTGGACCTTTGTACCCAGAGATGTGAAGGAGCACTCACAATTTGGTCCTGCAGGATGGAACAGTCCCAGGCTCTGCATGCCAAATGGTGCGTGGGAGAGCCCTTGCTGGCAGCTCGTTCCCATCCCAAGCAGAGCTCCTCATCTCTGGATGCAAGCCAGCCTGTGGCAGCCGTGCATCCCATGTTCTTCACCCCCTGCATGTCCCAAGTCCTGCCCAAAGGGACTGTTAGCTGGACATGTTTTTCTTTGGTTGCTGTCTCCCAAAGCCTAATGTTGCTACTTGACTTCTGGGTTGCATGTGTAATGCTCTGATTTGCTTCACAGCCAAAAGAAGAGTGGTGTAGTCCAACTGTGAGTCAAGGAAGGGAAAGAAAGGAATAAACAGTGACTCTCCACAGATGGAGACAGAGCAGCCGTGGGGGGGTACCAGCTCTTCCATATCAAAAGAACCACTGCTCCTCCATCACAGCAAGCATGGTCACGGGCATACTCTGAGCGTGTTGAGGCACTGAATGGACCAGGTGCACTCAATAAAAGGCCAGGGACTACAACCAACTCTTTCACCCACTTCTGAGGTGAGACACCATAACCCAAAGAGTGAGTGGGTGGGAGGATCTCTTGATCCATCTGTTCCTGTGTGACTGAGCAGGGAGAGGCCCGTGCTCTGTTTTGCTGAAACAACAAGATAAATAACAATTCAAAGAGGCAATTTTGGATCCAACTCAAAGTGCCACTTGGCTCTGCTGTTAAGATCCTGCCTAGGCTCAAGTGCTCTGCTCTGCTGGGGATGAGCAGTGGGAAGTGCTGTGGTGAATCCCAGGTGGGACATGGTCTTCCAGTTTCCTTTGAGAAGACCCAGTGCTGCTGGGATGAATGAAGCCAGAGAGCATGTCTTTCATCTGGCACTGATGTGCAATGCCCTAGAGTGTGGGTTTTAGAGCAATGTGCAAAACAAGAGGCCAGGGATTTCAGAGCTCAAGTGAGCAGGGAGCTGCCAGAGCAGCGATGGACTGGAAGGGCAGGTGAGAAGCTGCAGGACATCTCTGGTGTTCCTGCTTCTGTGGTTCCTGCTGCTTCTCCATCTTACTGAAAATGGGAAGGAGTCTTTCCTGCTCTGTGTTGCTGCATTTTTGTCTCCTTTAAAAGACGGATTTAATAATAATCCTATTAGGAATTTTTTTCTTGTGAGGAAAACAGGATATTGTTTCAGGATATTGAGCAACAAAGCTGTCCTTGAAAAGCAACACTAAGCAGCCTCGCAGTCCTGTTTCTGACTGCATTTCTGGTGGACACTAATCAAGTTCAGCATCCGGGACAGCCAAACCATTTCATTTCCAGAATGTGAGAGGCCTCAGCAGAGCAGTACAAATTCAGGTTTTCTGTGTTCCACTGTAGACACTAAGGACCTCTAGTTCTGATTTCTCTTGCAATTAATGTCTGTAGCAGATGTAGAAGTCTAGTCCTCATCTGTCATGAATACGCATGTCCTGCTTGATAAGAGAAGTAACAACGTGAGTCCAAATCCAGGAATTCTTGGAAATCTCTTCGGAAAGTCTGTTCTATTGAGATATCCATCCTAATTTCCTGACTAGGCTTTGGAAAAGGGTTTTCTGAGCTTTTGGATTGACATTTCACTTCAACTGGGTTTCCAGGCTCCGAGTTTACCCCATGAGAAGAGAAGGCATCAGATCACTGTCCTTACGGAACATGCAAGTTCTCCTCCATGGATGATATAGGTACGGCATTGTTCAAGGGTGTATTGGTGTAACAGCCTCTGCCATTGTTTAGAAAATAATCTGCCTTAGAAAGAAAGGACCTGCTAAGATGTTCAAAATGGCCACTATCGCCATGGAAGACCTGTGTAGTTGTGTTCATTTTTATGCTCATTTAGATCAACACTTTTTGCCTGTCTGGACTCCCATTGCTGCTCTGTTGCCACCGGTTCACACGCGTGTCCCCCAGCGATGCAGACCAGCACTTAACAGGGTTGTGTCTCCCCAAAGATCCCCCTTGGATCCTGACCCTTGTGGCCATGTCAGGGAGACCTGCATTTGCCAGCATGAAGAACCCCATACTTGCTACCTAGTGGCAGTGGAAATAAGTCCTTATCAAAATTGGCATTGGGGCACCATGTTACCAGTGAGTGGTGAGACAGACAGTGATTTGGCTTATGAGATGATGTGAGGCTAGCAGAAAGAGGATAATCCCCTGTAGTCTTTATCAGAAGCCCTGACCAAAAGGGACTGCCACCTCACTGTGAGCTCCAGGGGAAGGGCAGCGAGGAGGATGGTGTGGGCTGGTGGCAGTCAGAGGCAAGTGGCGGCAAGACAGCTGGTCCTGCTGTTCCAGATGGGAAGAGGGTAACTGTGCCCTGTAGAGAGCTTTGCCTGCTGCATTTGCTTTGACCTGGCTAAGAAAGAGAAGGCTGTGCTGGCTCCAGCTGCATCCTGGCAGCTGCCACTCCTGCTCTTTGCTGCCAGGAGAAGCATCCTTTCCTTGGAGAGCTTGCCTAGAAATAAGTGAATCTTGACCTCATGGAGACCACATGGCAAAAGCTGAGATGTCACCATTGCTGTAGTCCTCCCTTGTCCCTTGCACTGTGCCTCTTCCTCATGCTCTGGGGTAAGAGCTCCCTGGTTCTGTTCAATGAGCCCCTCATGTTGCAGCCTGCACAAGCATGTCACCTTTTGCCAAGGAACTTAACTGGCACAAGAAATAGTATCTCTATTCCTCCTGCCCCTCCATTCCTGGGCCAGAGGAAAGTAAGGCTGTTCAGTGTCCTCTCTCATTAAGGAGTATGTAGGCTGCTGTCGTTCCCTGATTGCCATCCCATATGTTCCCAGTGCAGTGGCTTGTTCTTTCCACATTCTCCTTCCTTCTTTCCCAAGTGCTGGCTGCCTGACTAGCATGTCTTGGCAGCACCAGTCCTCACTCAAGCAGGTAACTCATCCTTTAAGGTCTATAGCCAGTGCTGCCAGTGCCTCCAGGCAGGCAGGGAAAGGGGCTGGTGCTTCCTCTGGCATGAGGGGCTTGGTAGGTGAATATCACCCCAGGGAGTGAGAGCCCAATGGAATGGAGCATCATCACAGAGGAGACACAGAGGTGAGGCTGCTGGATGAACACTCAACTGCATCCCAGCCACACTGGGGTCACCCAAACCAGTCAGACCAGCACAAGATCCTGTTCTACTACATACACCAGATGCTGGGATCATCTTCGTCCAAAAGCCTTCTGGCAGAGCTAGGGACCCCTGAGGCAAGAGGCAAGGGTACTCAGTCAGGCCACACTAGTGGGTGTACTTCTTGCTGTGTCCAGCTCTCCCATGGGACCTCCACTGTCCCAGAACATGCTGTTTTAATGACTCTATTCCTGTTCTTGGGGTGGGGAGGAAAAGGTGGGGGCTCAGCAAATAATTTAACCATATCCTGCACCAAATAACTTCACATGTCAATAACACTAGCTCACCTGCATTTCATTCTCTGTTGTATCCCTGCCCAGAGAGGCTGTTTCCCCCTGGTTCCAGCCTGCCCTGCGTGATCCCTGGCTGTCAAAGAGGTTGGTGGCATTCCTAGCCATGTCTCCTCATCTTCAAACAGGGTTCAGCACCTCTCCCTTCCCACACAATGCATCTTTAGGATCAATTTCCACTGCTGATGGATTTGTTGACTGGGCTGCCTCTGGGAGAATGCTACCTTCAGTTGAGCTTGGGGTAGTATCACCATGGGGATGAGCTGGACCTTGGGGCTGTGCTCCACTTCCGTTTCTCCTTTGCACCATCTATAGCAGCTGTTTTCTTGGAATATTGCACAAAGCCAGGCTTCTCTATGTAGTACTTGACATTTTTTATCCTGCATCATCTCAGGAGAGCTTGGGGCACTCTTTGAAATCTGAAGAGGAAGGGAAAGGACTGCAGGCAGCCTGAGAGCCAAGAGGTTTGACCAGCTGATCCTGACACCTGTGAAGATGTCTCTTAGTCCCTGACCATGCTGGTCCCACCACCCAGTCACACAGGGTTGCCCACAGCACCAGAACATCCCACACTGTGAGCACACAACCTATTGTGTGCATGTGTAAATACGTATTTGTGCTGCTTGTTTCCAAAACCCCTCTTGTTCTGTTCCCAAAGAGCCTGGACTGACAATGTCAGGAAAGCCTCTGTCCCCCTGGCTTTGTTTGACCGTGCTTGTTTGGAGGAAAGATCCCCGGAGAGGAGCTCACTGCTGCTGCATGCCCTGACACAGGTTTGCTCCTGACAGAGAATGGGCCCCAGTTCTGAGCAGGGAGGACACCCTGCAGGCTCTGTTCCCTCACAGAGCCCAACCCAGCATCATCTCTGACCCTGGGCAAAAGGGAGCAAGGAGTAGTGCCCATGGCTGGCTCGCTTGGAGGTGGTTCTTTCTGAAGTGGTCAGGTGCCCTCCCTGCACAAACACAGGCCTAAGACCAACACCACCAAAGTACACTAACAGCTGGAGGCAGCCCTTGCCCCAGAACAGGTTTTGGGGACTTTGCCTTCTGCTACCACGGAGATGGGATTTCATGCCCTGCCAGCAGAGAAGCTCAGGTCAGGATGCAGGTGGCTTGTCCTTGGGAAGCTGCTGCTTCACTGCCACATGCACCCTCCCACCCCATCCCACTAAGGATGGTCTCCCCACTCTGCCCACCCACCCTACTTGCTCTGCCCATTCTGCAGGTCATCACAGAATTATAGAATCATAGAAACATGCAGGTTGGAAGGGACCTTACAAATCGTTTCATTCCACCTCCCCACAACAGGCAGAGATGCCACACACTAGATCAGGTCCCACTCCTCTCTCTCTGAAATAGTGTTGTCCATAGAGGTGACCAGAAAGAAGGTTTTTTGGGGAAAAAAATGTATTTACAGAGCCCAAATCCTACCTTCCAAGTCAACGTTACTGAAGATAAAGTTTGGACACTGTGAAGTGTCCATCAAAACTAGCTCGCACCAGCAAATTCAGTCCCACCTTCTCCACGTGCTGTTTTGTGTTGGGATTGCACACCCTCTGGTGAGCTCTGACTGAGCTCAATAGGCAGGAGGAGTTACATAAAGCAATTTAATTAGTCTTTTGTGCAAGCCAGAACTTCTTCTTCAATTGGGCAGGTACCCCATGAACTGACTTTTGACCCATTGTGGCAGCACAACCACCCATGGCTGAACAGTTACATAGGCACAGGGTGGGTGCATCATGCTGGCTCCAAAAACCCTCAGCAGAAAATAGTTGCAATAGCCCCAGTTACAAATCCCTGATCTTCCATAACCAGAGAATAGGGTTAAATGTGCCTAATAAGCTCATTCTAAACTGCCATTACTGCTCTAATAATAGCTGATAAACCAGTCTTTTGTGGGACAACAAACATTTCTGTTATTCCCCAAGCCCAGCTTGGGGATAGGATAAATAAAGCCAGCTCTTGTTTTAAAGCAGGAGGTCATGCTTCCTCTTAGGATAAAGGCACTGCTACCCTTTCCCTGGTTTACAGGCTTAAAGGAACAAAATTGAGTGATACAAAATGTCAAAGAAAGTTAGATTTTTGAGCAGGAACAGTTAAAGACAAGTCAGACAGACTGGCACTGAGCTCCCTCCACATGTGTGTTTAGCAGATAATTTGTTATCATCCCAGTTCAAAGTTAACCTGCTGGAAAGCTGCTGCGGGAGAGTTGGCTGATGCAGTGTTTCAGATTTCCATGTTTCAGCTGGGCGCAAACAAAAAAAAACTCAAAAAGCTTGTTTTTGATTAAGCCTGTTGCTGACGGGTACAAATACTTACTTTCTAGGTGGAAGTTCATTAGGGCACAAGCACCAAACGTGATTAATCACACAGTGCCCAGTGCCATGGCTTGGGTGGTGGCAACTCTCGATGCTGCCCTGTGATTTTCACTTCCCTGTCCTGAGCTGGAGGGATGAGGGAGGAGGAGGATGTTGACAAGTTTCCTTACACCCTCTGTCTTTGGGGATTCAGGCACTAGCCCAGGTGAGCCAAAGTCTCAGACCCCTGCACCGGCCACCCTCCTCTCCGAGTAGCACCGTGAGTCCTCTGAGTCCCCATTTGGCTCCAAATGCCCCAGTGCAGGGATTCAGGGACTCCTTCAGCTCCACCTTGTTGGGCCTGTGGCAGGAAGCTGTGGTCAAGGCTGTCTGTCTGCCCCAGCTCATCTGCTATTCTTACCTTGCGGGGGTGAGCTGTGTTTTCACTGTCTCAGAGTTGGGATTTGCCTGTTATGCTTTGGAAAAGCAGCCAACTGTGGAGCAGGGAGCGGGAGGGGAGGCACGTGGTCTGGGATCACAGCAGATATTTGTCATAGGGCTAGCGGCAGCTGCAGACGTCGCTTCCAGGTCTCCTGCAGCATCCCAGCCCCCTTTGCCTTGTGGAAAGGCCTGACCATGCTCCCCTAGGATACCCAGGATGCCCAGGACGATCAGGTCTCCCAGGATGCAGAATTTCGCTCTAAGTGTCTGAGCTCTGTCAGAACCAGCCCAGCACCTCTGCTGTGTTCCAAGCTGCATGGCTGCCTCTTGCCTCTGCTCCAGGAGCCCATGCTGGGGGCAAGAACCTCAGCCCCAGCATCGCCAGGGCAAGAATGGCCATGCTGCCACCTGCCAGTGTTCCTCCTGCACCTGGGGGCTCAGCTCTCTGCCACAAAGCCATGGCATCCTGTCCCAGCTTCTTGTGTGTCTTGGAAAATCCCAGGTCCCAGCCGTCACCAGCCACCTTTGACTAAAAGACCCCTCCTCTGCAGTCTGTTCTCAGATCAAGCCTCAGCAAACGTACATGTCAGGCAGGTCCTCATGTGTCACCAGCCATGGGCCCAATAGGGCTGCATGTGCACGTGGCTGTGTAATGCCATAACGAGATTACGCTGCGAAATGACTGTTGTGAAATAATCCACAGTATCATTCAGTAAATCCCAGGATCCAATTACCTTTCCACATGACACCCCTTCCTGGGCATGGGGAGGCCAAGGGGCTGCAGCCTAGTGCCCTGCCCTTCCAACAGCCTCCTGCTCAGCTCCTCCACCCCCCTGCACCTCTCTGCCTCCTTGTCATTTAGGATTATCAAAGTTTGTGTTTCTCTGCAGGAGCCCTGACCTTCTGCCAGGCTCTGCTGCATTTTCACAGCTGCTTGTTTGCTCCTCTGCACCGCACTGCCCCCCTGCCCAGCCAGCCCCAGCTCCCTCACCATCCCAGCAGCACCCGTCCCTTGGCTCAGCTGGCTCAGGCAGCAATCCCAGCCTGCCCGGGGTGGGGCAAAGGGCCAGTCTGGCTGGTCGCGGGCCCGCAGTGTGCGGGAGTGCTAGGCACGCTGCGGTGTTGAACCCAGAGAGCTCCGGCGTGCACCCTGCCTCCCACAGCAGCAGTGTTGTTTGCAAACATTGTTTTTCCAGGTCATTTTCCTTGTCCTGGCAGAGCTGCTCCCGGGAGCCAGAAGATCCCTTTCTGTGAGAATAAAGCCCAGGGCACAGGTACAGCCACACTCGGCGGCCCCGCAGCAGTGCCAGGGCACGCACGATGCCCGCGGCCGGCTCGGCGCGCTCCGCTGCGGGCGCTACGGTCGCTCCTGGCCCTGGCAGGTGTTCAGACACCAGCACTGTTGCCAAGTCAGGCAGGGAGTGTGGCCAGCTGCAAATTTCAGCTTCACTTTTGGAGCCTTTGAATCACTGGCCAGCCGCCAGGGTTGTTATTTGTTAGTCTAAGTATTTTTTTCCCAAGTGAATTTCAAGCTGGTCAGAGGAGCCAGGCCGAGGAACTTGGCAGAGGGGCCTTCGGTGTCCTCAGTGCAGGGGGAGTGGGAGTGCAGGCAGGATACTGTGGAGTGCTCTGCCCTGCCCAAGAGACCCCAGGCAGCAGGACAGCGGGCTGCATCAGTGCTGGCAGAGCCTTCACACCAGGAAATCTTTAGTTTCACTTCCCTCAAGGGGGAACTCAGACAAAACACACACAGGGCAGAATCCATGGACCAGCCTGCTTGGTACAGAGTCTGCACCTCTGTACATCCTTAATGTTGCATGGGTTTCAGTGAGGTTTCAGAAGCTGTGACCCCAGGTGTGGATCCCTGGGGTGAGCAGGGGACTAATGTCACCCATTTCTTTCTGAAGAAAACCAGAATCCCAGCTGAGCCAGAGCTGAGGCCATACTGAGGCTGGGGCTGTGTCCCATCTGGATACCAGAGCCCAGGAACTCTAACTCTGGCCCTGCTCTCTACTGCTATGCTGTCCATCCACTCTCTGGCTTGGGGGGCTGCACTGAGCTGCAGCTTTGCGCTTGGCCAGCTTGCACTTGCTTGTGCTTGCAGGCAGCTTGCTGGGAAAGGCACCTGGCTCCCACACCTATTCATTTGAAGGTTTGGGCAGAGTTTACAAGGAGCTCATACTTATTGCGGTGGCCCTGGGTTCCAGGGAGAGCCACCACAGCACCTGTGAGCTGCCCCAGTAGCAACAGCTCTGGCTTCCAAGGCTGTGAGAGGAGAGACAGGAAACAAAACAAAACAGGGGCAATTTGCAGGGGAAGAAATTGCTTTTCTACCCTGGAAACCTGAGCCTCTGGCTTCCAGAGATTGGGAAACAAAGACTTTGGGAGGGAAGGGCTTGCAGGTCCTTGGGAGAGCAGAGAGCCATGGGGCAGGGAGCTGTGGGACAGGAAACTGTGGGGCAGGGAGCCATGGGGACAGCGATGAGACTGTGGCCCGAGGGAAGTGCCAGCAGGAGGGATCTGGCAGGGACAGCGCACAGGCAATTAGAGCGTGTCCTGTCATTCCCCCCACACTTCCCATCTTCCCATCACCTTTCCAGCCATTGTTTGGCAGCCCCAGGGCTGAGGCACGGCATGGAGAGAGGCTGTCTTTTCTCCCTTCCAGCCCCTCCACCTCTGCTCCCACCCCACCACCTTGCAGGCGATGTCTGAGCCGTACCACCAGGCCACATGCCACCAGCTCCTCAGGAGTGTGGGTCTGGGGCACCCTCTGCTCTTTCCTGCCCCAACACCCCACCACTGTGGGGAGCAGCAGCTGGCTTATCCCAGGACAGTGTGCCACAACCAGCACCTCCCCAGGAGCCAGTCCGTGGCCAGAAGCAGGGCCAGGATCCAGATCCACACAGCCTGAGATACCCACAGCAGTTAGATGGGCTCCGTGGGCCTCTGGGTTTAGATGGATAAATCTTCCATGATCCCATCTCCAGGCAAAGCCATTTCTGTCATGTTGCCTCATTCTCCTGACATTACCGTGATGGATTTTGTAAGAGACCTTTCTGCCAAATTGTCTGAGTGTCTTTTCTGTGGCTCAGCAGTGGCCACTTGCTGGCCACCGCGGCCACATCAACCTGTCTCTTCCAAAGGCAATCCCAGCCCACCTGATAGCACATTGAAAGGCTGTTCCTGCCAATAGAGTGGGAAGATGTCAGTGCCCACCCAGTACATGGCACAGTGGCCTGCAGCGCTGTGCTGGGGGGACACTCTAGACTCCTGGAGATCCCTCTGTGTGCAGGGACCCTGCTGGCATTTCCCAGCACAGAGCTGGCAGCCCGTGAAGCCTCACAGACAGCACAGGGGGCACGTGGGAGCCCCCAGCGCCACAGCTGCAAGTCCCACATGAGCCTGAAAGATTAATGACCTTTTTCCAGTGTTTGCTTTAGGCAGACGCTCGTGCTCCAGGGCTTTGCTCAGATAACAGTCTGGTATGAGAATAAGCTCCCCTGGTGAGGTGCAATTTAGAGAACTTGAATAGGGGCTACAAAACCAGTTGCAAATAAAGAGATTAAGATCAGTATTTGTCCTTTTCTTTTCCTTTTTCCTTCCTAGTAGAGCAAAAATATTCCTGTTTATTGCTATAAACCCTTGGGGGCTGTGTGGTAAACTCCCAGTGGGAATTACTGTCTCAAGAGATCAGAGCTCCTGAGAACATCCCCTTGCCAAATTTACAGTTATCATTAGTTTTAATTAGCCTTGTTTATCTCTCCCTGCAGTGGTATTTGGGGAACTAGCTCAGGTCAAACATGGGGCAGTTCCCTTATTGTTACCAGATATCCAAAATCTCCCTTCAGGCCACACCAAACTATCACAATGCGGACACCTTCTTCAGGCCTCTCCTGCAGCCTGGCTCTGGGCTCCTGCATGTCTGGGAGGAGGAGTAAATGGGAAAAGGTCGGGAGAGGAGGAGACCCTGTTATCCCACTCCCAGCAGAGCCCCCACAGCCCTCAGCCACCCCAGCTGCTCAGCTGCAATGCCTGTGCACTCACACCCTCCCTGCTCTATATTCTTCCTAAGAAAATAAAGCATCACTGTCCTATTAATTATGTGAGTTCTGGAGCAATATTTTTCCCAGAGTCACCTACTGGTTCACGTATTCGTTTTCCAGGCAGCTTAGCCAGTAGCCTGGCAACACAGTGACCTTATGCTCTGTTCAGCTTTGAGCATTTTATTAGCCACACTGGACTCTCTCCACTGCTCCATATTGCTGAGCCCCTCATTAGTACAATTAATAAGCCGCTGCTGTCAATTCAATCAAATGCCAGGCTCGACAGCAGGAGAAAGCTTTGGCAGATCAAGTAGGGGAGATTCTGGGTAGCACTGGGAAATTGTAGGAAACCTTTCATCTCCCCCAAGGAGCCGAACAAGAATGGAATTGTGGGATTGGGATTCTCTCAGGTCATGTTTATTTATCGCTGGCTCGTTAGTATAATAAATCAGGTCCCCTGTCACTTTGAATGAACTCATAGGTTTGCTGGAAGGAACTTGGCAGAACACCTTGATATTATTAGTGATGGTGTGGACAAAGCCCCCTGAAAGGCGATGCCCTGGCTGGGGTGCACGGGCACCTCACACGCACCCACTCAACCCCGCACCCCACCAGGGGCTGGCGCGGTCATGCCAGGGGACCGGGATTGTCTTGGGACACCCCACACAGCATGTCCCAGGTACTCAATAGTCACAGGAATGGGTGATTCTCCCTGCTCCTGTGCTTGCTTCAGGAGACGTGCATGGTGGGAGACATCCCCGTCTTGGCTCGACGTGTGTTGCCAGTGAGGAGCACTGGGCAGACGGTGCGGGCGACATTCTGCACTGACACTCACGTGGATCAGGCACATGTGACAGCGATTTGCCTTTCACACCTCTCTGTGTCCTGCCAGACTTTGTCCTGGCTCTGACGTTGGTGTGCTCTTTGGATCCCATGCTGGCTCCAGGAGCTCCTGCCACAGCAGTGCTGGGAGTTGCTGCAGCTGCAGGGCAGACGGGTGGCAGGCAAAGGCCTCGTGCTCACACTGGTGCTCACTTGCTGCACCAGTGTGCCTGTGGCTCCTGAGCCTGATCCCTGCGTCCTCTGAGTGGGACCTACCAGCAGCAAGAGACCAGGAGGTGGCTTTCGCATTTCATCTCCCGCTGAAGTGGGCACACCCAGTGATCTACCAGAGATGCTGGAGAGGTCACAGTCTCCTTGCCTTGATCTGGTGCTTTTCCACACCAGAGAAGGGGATGTGCAGGTTGGTTCCCACTTTGAAAACAATACTGAGTGACAACAAGGAAGAGCTGTGATTGGTGTCATAGTCTGAGTGCCCCAACAGAGCAGCATCACAAGTGTATGTCGCAAAACCCTTCCTTAAATAAGTTCCCTAGGAAATCCTTTGATCTGGTCTGACTGTGAGAACATAAATTTGAGTATAGCTTAAAGGTTACAAAATAACCATTCTGTTTTATTGTTTAATATAAAATGGTGTTTAGTCTCCCATATGTGATAAATATTAAACTGTTCCTAATTTTCTTTCCATAGACCGTCTCTATGAAGATCTTCACCTTTCACCGCGAGTTAATTCTATCATTCTTGAACTGGACCTGCACCACCTTTGAAATGCAGGGATTCCCAAATCAGCTGTGTGCTGTTGAAGCATGCCCCATCTCCATCCCACCCTGTTCCTATTCCATAAGAGCCTGGGAAGTTCCTGGGGCCATGCTCCTGCTCATTAGCTCTCTTGACTCCAGCTGACTTATAAATGTTAAAGGAAACAAAACAAACTGCTGGGAGGGAGAGGAAGGGCTGTAGGTGTTGGCCACATGTCAGTGGAGCCAAGCCAGACTCAGATGAAGATGCTATTGTGTTGCAGTGATTTCCCTGGAAAAACAGGCCTGGAGATCTCCTTACTGTTCCTGGGAAGCACTTGATGACCGGGAGGGTGTGGATTCGGGGCACCCGGAAGGCTGTGGGGGTGCTGGGGGCTTTTGACAATGTTGTGAATGTGACCATGAGCAGACATGACTACAAACCTGCAGGACTGGACGAGGCACCAGTGCTCAGCTCCAGCACGCATGGCTGCAAGTGCCAAGGCTCGGCTCTGGTTCCCAGACAGAGAGTGGGTGTCTGCAAAGACATGCAGGTGCTGCACTTGGAGAGGTCCGGGACACAGGCACAGCAGTTCCTCGGCTGCTGCTCATCAGCAGCTGCACATTGGTGGTCCATCGGCCACCCAACCCATAGACTGGGAACCAGGAAGGAGATTGTGGCAATGGGGGTGTCTCCCATGTGTGCTCCAAGCAAGACCTGTCAGCCCTGGCCAGGCCTATGGCTACTGCTCTTTGGGTTTTGTCACCCCTTGGTGACTTGCCCCTTGGGCAAAGTTCAGAGTTCCCTCTGGTTTGTTGGCAGAGTGGATGTGAGAAGGTTAGTGTCCTGCTCCTGGAGCAGATGCACAGCGGACTGCTGCATCCCGGGGGTGTCCAGGGCAGGCAGCCGTGCCAGCAGCCCCCTGGCACTCATCCCTTCCTCCCAGGAAGTGCACTGGCCTAGATACCGGGGCCATGGGCAGACACAGCCAGGATCACCAATTTGCATCCCATCCCTCAGGGCTCTGGGACGGTGCAGACACCCTGGGAATGGACGGGAGGAGACAGGAACATTCCAAGAACCCCAGCCAGAGCTCAGCCATCTCTGGGCCATGAGGAGGGTCTGTGGGTGATGGAGTTCTCACCACAGTGCCAGCCCTCTCCAAAGCTTCACAGCAAATCACTCCAATCTTTTTAAACGTCTCGCTTAAACCACCACCCAAGCATCCCATGCATCCCCAGTCATGGCCCACACGCAGCATGGTACATGGAAAGCTGTCTGGGGACACAATGCTGTCCCTCTCCTGCACCACAGGGAAACCTCCTGCATCCGCCCCCCCTGGACAGTCCGTAAATGCCCCCTCCCTCCTTATCTTTCCCTGAGCAGCAGGGGTCTTGGCATCTCCTTAGCCCCTGTTTCCTCTTCCAGCTCCTGTTGACACACTGGCCCTGGGAGAACAATGGGGCCGAGGGCAGCAGAGAGACAACCTGTCTGTTCCTCTGGCTGTCCACTCATTTTCCTGGGCACAGCTGGGCCACAGGGACCGGCAGCACAGCTGATGAGGTGGCAGCACCAGGGAGAAGCTGGGGCAGGGTGACCCCACAGGGGGGCCACAGCCTGAGCAGTCTGGCACTGCCCCATCCCAGCACCGCAGCACTGGGCATCCCACAGCGTGAGGCCACCCTGCACTGCCTGGATGCTGGTGGAGATGTCCAGTGAGGAAAGGAATGCAGAGGTACCTCTGTGCTGATGAGAACAGGGCTGAGAGGGCAACAGTGGCAGATAGAAAAGTGTCTGGTCACGGATTTGGGGGAGAGAAGAGTTTTTATTGTGAGTTATTGGCCAGGCTGGCATCCTCTGCCCTCCAGCAGTGTCATTGGCACAAAGATATTAAATAAAGAGCTCGTTTCAGGCCGTGCTTGTCAAGGCCAGCAGGTTTAAAAACCTCCCTGAATTTCCAGCCTGCGAGGAGCAGGGAAGTAAGCTCAGCCTTATCTGGAGGGAGTGCTGGTCAGGAAGAAAACTGTGTGCTCCTGAGGAGCGGCTGGACGCCCAGCCGGAGGTGCGGCAGATAGCGTTCAGCCAAGGTCAGAGTCCCGCTCCGAACAGCCGCCGACAGTCCCGAGGGCGGCGTGGAGGGAGCAGACGCGAGGGGCTGGGAGCCCAGCACCTGCCAGCACCTCTGGCAGCCCCCGCACCTCTCAGCACCCTGCGGCAGCCCCAGCCCGCAGCCGGCAGCGCTTGGCTCAGCACCCCGAGGCCACCCAGGCTCCTCTGCTGGGGCTCGTGTGCCATCCAGTGGCGAAGGCTCAGCTCCAGCACAGCCTCAGCCTTCCCACGCTGCCGCTCAGCGCCGCGAAGGAGAGAACCACGCTGGGCTGGAGCCCGGAAAGCATCTCGCCGTGGAGGACCCACTGTGGAGGCTGCAGGCAGCAGTGGGATGCGCTGTCTCCACTGCCACCCAGCCGGGGAGGCATGCCCGGGCCAGCGGTGCTCCTGGCAGGGGCGGGGGGCTCCTGCTGCTGTAGCAGGATCCCAGGCTCCCCCTGAAATGCTCAGGGAAGCAGTCCAGGTGCTGGGAGGGGACAGTGGCCCCAGGGGGATGACCCGGGCTGGGCTGCAGCAAAGCCTCCCGCACCTTCCCGAGGGATCCAGCATCGACCTGTGCTGGGGAGTGGGGAGACTCCTCATGGCAGGGAGATGTTCAAGTCCTTCCATGGCAAGCCCCTGACCACTCCATCTGTCTTGTCCCAGCCAGGGACAGTAAAGGGATCGAGGGCCTCCTCCATTTTAAACCGCAGTGACACTGATGGCTGGGCTGGAATTGCCTCCAGCAGGGTTGTTTCGGCTGTACCCTCGGGCGTGCCACAGCTACCTGCTCTGCAAGGGCTCGCTCCCACTGGCACGGTCAGCAGGACTGGGCTTTGCAACACCTGTGGGCAATCCTGGGCACACAGGAGGTGATCTGTGTACAGCACTAGCCCTGCCCCAAATGGATTCCAGAGGCATCGTCCCAGAGGACCCTCAGAGGGATGTCACATCTAAATGGATACTGTGGGCAGCTGCAAAGATCTTGGAGCTGTGCTGGACTGGGACTGGCAGAGGGAGCAGGAGAGAGAGTTTTAAGGGAATTGCCTGAGAAGGCAGGGCCCCCAGCAGTGGCAGTTGTAGCTTGGTGAATCGCAGCAGGCTCCTTTCTGCTCCAAGATGTTAGGAGCAGCTCAGCAATTAAGACTGGCTTCTATTAAAATGCAAATTTCTGCTGCCATGGCAATAATCTTCTAAATGCAAATTGCACTGGGAACTATTGTTGGAGAGACACCTGTGCTGGGCCCTGGATTTTGTCTGTGCAGATTCTCCCAACTGAGTGAGCTCTCCTGAGCCTGTGGCAGCCGGGGGCAGCACTGCCAGTGCCCACCCTCATGCAGGCAGCAGATTCCCACCTGGCCTCTTCCCTGTCCTTGCTCAGCCCTTTTTGCACAGGTAATAAAGAATCACCTTTGAGTAATTCTGAGTTGGAAGGGACTCACAAGGATCATGGAGTCCAACTCCAAGCCCTGAACAGGACACCCCAAAATCCCCCCCTCTGCCTGAGAGCATTGTCCAAACACTCCTGGAGCTCTGGCAGCCTTGGGGCCATGAGCACTCCCTGGAGAGCCTGTTCAGTGACCGACCACCCTCTGGAGGAAAGGGGGCACGCAGTACTGGGCACACGGCCAGTACTGGTCTGTGCCCAGGTGTTGGTAGCCAGGCTGGGTGCTGGCGATGCTGGTGTGATCCAGGTGAAGCCCTGCAGGTCTGTTTGCCCTCATGCTGGCTGCGGGAGCACAGACCCAGGCCATGGTGCCAGTGGAGCCGCACAGCCTTGGGGACACCTCAGCACAGGTGCGCTGCACCCACAGCCGCGGGAGAGCGTGACACCCTCGCGGCAGCACGTAGTCCGTGGGGAAACAGAATGGGTCCGCTAGGAACGGACACCGGAGGGTGATCTGCCCCTCCGTACAGGCACCGGCACCCACAGACAGGAGTGCCGCTGAGGCGCACGGAGCGAAGGCCCCGAGAGCTCCGACCGCCCGCGGCACCTGAGGCGGCCCCGCTGGCCCCGCCCCTCGCGCCTTCCGGCGGAAGCCCTGCTGGGAGGGGCTTGTGGTGGCACCGCCCACTCCGTCCCCGCGCCTGCGTGCCCCGCCCCGAGGGCCCAGTCGGGGGCGCTGGGCGGGGCCTGAGGTGGCGCCTCGCTGCCTGGCCCCGCCCAGCCCGGGTCGGTAAATCAGCAGGAAGGCAGCAAGGGGCGGGGCTTGTGCTGCCCCTGCCCCTCGCCGCCTGCGCGCTGCGGTGGCTCCGGGCGGGGCGGCCGGGCCGGGCCGGGCCGGGCCGGGGTATGCGGGGAG